>NW_024870785.1:2367500-2415000 GCF_019054845.1 Dipodomys spectabilis | reverse complement strand
ACGCACGAGGGCTTAGCTGATGTGATATTTTCAGTTTCTTGTTTCTGTTATTTGAGCCCCGAATACCAAGGGCTAGGACGTGTCAGTCTGTCACAGGGCATACTTTGCACAGCTTGGTACACGCTTTGACACCTGCATCTCTACGAAATAATTCCGTCTTCCTAATTTTCACACTTCCTTCTGAAAAATTCTGTAATCCTGCCCTTAGGCAGGTTCTTAGTTAACCGCTGCCATAACTTTGATAATAAGGTGTGACTCACGAGGCTGGTGCATGGCAAAGACCCTACAAGGCTGCCAAGAATTTCATACAGAGACCCAATTTCTGAGGATTTCACAAATTTAGAAGAGAACACCTTCCTCCCCGCCCTCCCACCCCCTTTCTATGCATTTTAAGCCTGTCCCAGTGCCTCGCCAACATCAGCTTTTCACAATAGAGAAAGCCTTCCACCCATCTCACAAGTGTTCTCAGGTGCACATAACGGCATTGAGGAAAGGGAGAGATTACCGCCTCTTTCTGTGGGTCCTGGAAACTGCACAGTGGACCAAGGGAAGTTCCTAAGACCTGGTGCGGTCCTCATCCACTCAGTCACTGCTCCGTGGAGGCCAGCTCAGGCGTGTGCCTTGTAAGGTTTGAACCCAAAACTCAGAGTAGTGGAGAAAGCCTGCAGATGCTTCCACCTGGGGGGACCTGCCGCTCCCATTCCACTTCTCACCTCGTAAAATAAAAAGGCCAGCCAGGGGGAGGCGGCTGAGCGGCACAGTAATAAATAAGCAGTGGACGCTGGCTCCGCACACTTGGAGAAGCAGCAATCAATAAAAACAAGCGGTCAGAAAGTATGGACTTCAGGACAAATGAGAAAGTTGGGAAGAAAAGTAAAGATGTGTTGTAGCGCAGCCTCCGGTGTTAGAGATGCGGTGGGTTTTGCCCACATGTTTACTGGAGGGAGGGTGGGAAGAACAACCTGATCAAGATGTGATTTTGGAAGATGCTCATTTGTTTAACTACTCCTTTAAAACACAAAAGAGTCTGATGATGGACAAGGCCCGGTGTGGCGGTGCATTCTGGTAACGCTGGCACTTAGCAGGCTGAGGCAGCAGGATGGCGCATTTGGGAGAGTTGTGGACCTGTAACCAAACCCCCAGTGTGCGCGCTCTTCATTTCCAAAGGAAATCACAAGTATCCGATAGCCAGTCAGGGTGGCTGTAGATCAACCAAAGCGCGTGCATGAGGAGAGAAGAGTGGGGAAAGAGAACTCTGCACCCTTGGCCGGCGTAACCTGCTTAGATGGAGAGATGAAGCAGATGGTTTTCAGGAATGCCGAGTGAAGCTGTTGGGTCAGGAACCAGATCTCACAGGGTTCAAGTCCTGCTTCTCCCGCTGGGTTCATAAATGTGCTGCCTTCTATAAATGACTCCTATCACCTTGGCTACATTTGCCAAATGGGGACATGGAGCCGTGAGACTCTAAGAAGTGCTGCATTACAGGCACTCAGCGCAGGGCTGGCATGTCATGTCAGGAGAGGTAGCCATTGCTAACATACGTGAAACTAGCTAACTGTAGAAAAGAGAAACATGAACTCATGCAGCGATATAAATAATTCATCATTAAATACAAACAAGATGGAAATGTCTTCTGGGGGAAAACGACATATTACTGAGGACAGACAGTGTGCTGCCCATAGCTTCTATAGTAAACCAGGTCAGTCTTCAGTAGCTTCTTAGAGTTCTTGGATGCCAGGGAAAGATGAGGAGCCATAGTAACTATGAGGTTGGATATTTTTAAAGAATGTCTTGTGTATTGATCCTGGTGTCTTCATAGGAGATGTGTTTATATTCATTGACAAAGACCAAAAAAAATTTTAATGAAATTCTTGACTGAATAATTTGTTGGAATGCATTTGTACATCTTTGACAGTAGTAATCGTTGAAATATGGCAAAGTCTTCATTTTGACAGTTTAAATCCCTTAAGCGAAAACGACTCTAGGAAAATACCAACACAATCTATGCTCTCATGGAGCTTCCCCCATAGCTCTATCAGAATTGCAGAGTTAGCCTGGAAGCTCAAATTTCCAGACTAATGTGTTGTTGTGCTGGGATTTTACAGTATGGAATATTTTTGTTTTCGATTTTGTGTGTGACAAGGTCTTGCTATAGAGCCCATACTGACCTCAAATTCACAGTCCTCCTGCCTGAGCTGCCTAGTGCTGGGATTATAGGTAGGAACCACCGTACCTTTCCTCTAGATTATACTTTAGTTTATAAAAACTCGTATGGCTGCAGTAATTGTAGCCTACTTCTTTACCCACAAAAATCCACAGGGCTGTGTTATTCACAGAACACGGGCATGTTAGGATCAAGGATATATTTCTTCAGAGAACGCTGTCTAGGCCCCCACACAAAAGCATGAAACTCAATTGCAAGTTGGATCTTGCCTAGAGAGTCCCTTTATATAGTAGACTGCATGCCCGGTCTGACTCTCTGGGGCTTGAACTCATCGCTTCACTCACTCGACTTCCTTGAGCCGCACCGCCAGCCCCCAAGACTCCCATAGCGCCCCACTGTTGCATCAAAATGGCCATCCAGTCTTTGTAGGGTTCTGAGGAATCTGCACCTACTCTGCAGAACTTTTCATAGGAAGGAGACAATTCTGCTGTACCTGCTTCTCTTCGGCCCGTTGGCAGCGGCTTTAGGGTGTAGGGTTGGCGCGCTGTCTGAGGGAGCCTTCCCTTGCTCTCACACTATCTCAGTTGCTCTGTCTTTTCCTGAAGAAGGGCTCATGACCTGCCCGGGGACTAGCAAGGTGACAGGAAGGAAGGGGCGTGCGTGTGTGCGTGTGTGTGTGTGTAAGAGGAAGCACTGTTAGAACGTCCCAGTGAGGATTACACTATGACTGGAGCAGAGGAGCACCCCCAGGGTCGCAGCTGCCTTCCTGGGGGGCCAGCAGCCCCGGGGATTGGGAAGCGCGGGCACGTGGCGCACAGGGGCAGTGTTCTAGGTGGATTCAAGTCCAAGGGCCGCTGCAGGCCTACCGTCAGCCCATGGGAGGAGACAAGGGTGCACACAGAGTGTATGCTGTCATGTCACAAGAAGAGAGCAGATGCCAGGAAGTACATGGAAATACCAGGACGTGGGGAGGAAGCTAGGACGTGAGGGAAAGAACTTTGTAGAAAAGACATGGAATAACTTGAAACCCAAATGAGGGGTGGAGACAGCCGGACACTTCCATCTCCAAAGAGAAGGGATTGAAGGATGGTGTGCTACACTGGGGCCGAGGGCTGAAATAAACCTAGGGGACAAGCCCGTGGGGCCAGATACTTCTCTGCTCGGTACTTGTCACTGCGGCCATAATAGTGGCATAGCTCTGCTAGCTTTAGTGATTAGTTCCAAATAACATCTTTGTTTCGGAATAAAAGTCTGGTCAGACTTGTCAGGTGCCAGATTTGCCGTCTGCATTAACGTGTTGAGGGCATGAGTGCAAAAGTATGTACTTGTGTCGGAAGCGCAGCTGGAGCACGGCGGGTGAGGTGCCGCCCTTCGAGATGCCCCCTGTGCCAGGGAGAGCCGGGTCTGGGGGGCGCAGGGCTGCCATGGCAAGCGGCAGGCGGCGTGCGGGCGCACCTGCCCCATGCAGTGTTCCTCCCGACCCTGAACCCGCAGGGAGAGCGCGGGCTGAGTGAGCAAGAGCACTTCAGCTGCATTTCTATGCAGGTCGGGCCGCCTTCTCTCCAGAGCTTCTTACCATTTCCGGAATTATTTCAGTGAATGAGAAATTTTTAAAAAGATGAGCACTTCACCAAAGGGATTGCGCTGAGACGGCAGTGGATTTTACGCAGCTCTGTCCACGCCACATCACGGGGGGGGTGAGGGGGGGCGGTAACTGTGGCATGGATACATGCACCCCAGTTTTGAATAGAATGTGCTACATTGTCTTTCCCCAATCCTGAAGCAGATTTAGGAAAGTCCCACCCTGATCTGGACACCAGGACTGTTTCTACCAGCCAGGCCGCAGTGCCGCCGCCCACCGCCCTGGGCCCGGCTTCTCTGACAGCGTTTGTCCTGCTCTGGTGTGAGGACGATTTCCAGAAATTTAGATTCAGCCCAAATGTGGGCAGGCAGCTCAGACTCAGCAAGAGCCTTTTAAATTTGGTAAAGAAAGGGAGTAGAGGGTAATAAAAGGAAGGAATGCCAGAAAGGAGGCACACGGGGAGGCAGCGCAGTCCGCTACGTTCAATTACGCCAGCGCCTTTGTGCTTTTCCCTTTCTGCTCTGTGAAGAAAGAATGAAATATGGTTTTCATAGCAAGCTGGCAGCATTATCTCAGGATGCATATTTCTTTGCTGGGTTGGAATGCCAGTAAGAGAAGAAAAAAAGTTCCTCATTTGGAGGAAAGTGCAGTGCTACAGAGAAAACACCAAACAACAAAAAGGAATGCAACAAGTTTTTGACACAGTTCCAAAAAAAATGCCCCTTAGAAACTTATAAATGAGAACTTTTTTTGAAGATAAAATTCCCCATGTTGAAAGTTACCGTTTTTCAAAAGACTTCAAATATAAGAAAGACATTTCATTCAAACTGTTGACTCCTTTATATATATAAATATATTTGAAGATTTTTAGAATTAGTGCTTTCTCTTTATTAATGAAGACAATAAACTCCAAGCAAGTGCAGTGTTAGGCACAAGGCTTTACCTACGTCTGCACTTCATTACACCAGTGTTTGGAAGAGAGACAAGGTTCGCTCAAGTAAGTCCTTTATTCGTCTCTGTTGGCATGATCTACATGCTTTCTCAAAGTAACACTGAAATAAAAGTCTACATTTTAGCTGGTTGCGTGATTGTAAAGTAGAATCATGTTGACTTAGTTATTTCCTTATTTTTAAATAGGAAAAGAGTAAAGATAATTCGCTGACAATATTACAAAATCATAAGGAATTAATTCAGTAATTATTTCTAGCCCCCTTCAGAGACAGATAAAACAAAAGTATTTTTAAAAACATTTAAGCAAAAAACAGAATTTCCAAATTACCCTTACTTGTGGAATGTAGAAAATAAGCTCACACATGCATTTAAACTGAGCTCTAAAGGCTCCTAAGTTAGAATCTATTAAAAAGTTTATTTTTTAAAGATGAGAACGTATCAAGGATGTTTGTATTATTTCAACTTCTTTTTTCTTAAAAAGAAGAGTCTTGATTGCTACAGCTTGGTTCTCAATTTTGCTGGTATGTTTTCCAGCAAATTTTCCCCCTCATTTCTTCCATTACCATTCAGTATTGAGGACTTTCAAAATTCTTTCCAAAAATTCCCTCTTAGAAGAGGTACTTGATGAATAGTCTCCAGACCAGGTCCTCATTCCCTTCACTCATTCATTCATCATCCCTGCACTGGAGAGCAGCCTTCTCAAAATTACTTAATTGAGAATGCGCTCTGGTAATGAGTAAATGTAAGTCCTATTAACCTCAAGATCCTGAAGACTAGCTGCTGCCCTGCGCTCTTCCTCCGAGAGGGGTTTTCAAGTATGAGAGCGTGCATTGGGAGAGTGTCCCCTGGAAATCTACCCGCCGTGGTCCTCAGCTATGCCCTGTTTGTAGAAACGAGGGAAGTCATGTTATAATCTGCAAAATTCTTAGAGAACTGATTAGGAAACTAAAGAGTACTTTCCATTTCTTTGTAATATTGCTCTCTCAGGTCTTTTTCCTGCTTCATTGTTTTATCCTAATCATCATAAAAAACGTTTCCGGTTTGGTTCGGCTTCCGGGCATGAATCAGAATCCTCACTGCTGACTGATCATTCTGTGGAGATTTGTGGCCAGCTCCCTGCCCTCCTCTGCGTTGGTTAACTCTGCTCCCTGGTTAAGACTCAGGGAAGGTTCTCTTTTTCCCTGGCAGGGTAAACTCGGAGTGGCGGGAGATTTTCCACAGTCTCCCCACACAGCTTATCTTTTAGATAAGTCCCTAAAGGCTGAGGTTTGAGGCTGTTTAATGTCAGCCTCTGGAGTTCCAAACTTCCTTAAAGCCTGAGATAAGCAGCAAAAGTTTACCAGCAATTACCAAAAGAGTGGGTGGGTCTGGGGCCACATCCTCCAAGATCTGAATTCAACTCTACCTCAGAGTGTCTGAGTAAAAACACCTCCTTCTTGGTGTTGGCTTAAATGGGAAGAACCGATCCTGAGGCCTCTGGGCGCCCTTCCTCCAGTGGGTACGGTAGTCCCTGTTCCTGGGTGTTTGTGTACTTTAACCTGCTCTGCACTGACATTTTGGTAACATCAAAGTAAGCCACCACCTAATTTGGACCTGGATATTAGATATAATTTCACTTAAAAAAATACATACTGGTTCTCTTTAACACTGCATATTGTCATCTAAAAATCCAGAAAAGTACCCTTCTCTGAAGGGGTTCAGAGTCCAGTTTGTGGTGAGACTTGTTGGTGGCCACGAAATGCATTAGGACAGCAGGCTGTGCGGGCTGTTGTCTGCTGCTTCGAAATTGTGTGTCCGATTATTTATTTGTGCTAGTTGTCAGGGTACTGGTCAATGACCATGAGAAAGTTTTCTGTTGGGGAATGTTTGTAGAAAGCAGCACAATGGAATTTGGCCACAGCTGGTTTGTTTCCTGTGTTACCTGAGGCCACACGAATTCCAAACCCTTCCTTAGCCATCTGTTACTGAGGCCTGCTAGTCTTGGAGCATGTGACTCAGTCTGACTCTGATAAACTTACAGGTGTACTGTTGACCTGCAGAGGTCCCATGATTCTGTGTTTTGTGTTTGATATAATGGGCCCGTGCACTGGATGGGAAAGACACCAGGAGAAACTCCTGGTGGATTAGAATAGTCCAAGTCACAGGTATTGACTCTGCTCATACGATATTCCTAATGCAATGGCAATAAACAGGAAACAAGTGATGTGTAAACTAATTAGCACCAAAGGAAACACAATAGGTTACTCACTAAAATCCATGGAAGGATCTGTACAACCCCTTCAGGTACACGAGCCAGAGATCGCGAGTTGGTGTTCCGTGTCTGAGGGGATCACTCCAGTGCACTTCGTCAGCTTACCAGCTTTTGACATTAAATAAGCTTCAGGTATGATTTATTGAGTAGCCTTCTGACAGGAAGGGAGAACTGAAATCTTCAAGGCCTTGCCGAGCCCCGGCTCTATTTTCATTACCTTCTCCGAGTATTACATTTAGTCAACCGAGTTACGTGTAGTTCTGGGAGAGTCTCTCTTGCTCCCAGAAGTCATTGTTCAACTCATAATAAAATTATGCTATCAATTTGCCACAAGAGAAACACTGGAGTTCACTAAATTATTGCCATGTGTTTTGCACTAAAGACAAAGTGATACCAATTAAAAAAACAACCACCCCTGGATTTTATTTTTTTAATAGTTTGCAAAGAGGCATGAGACTGGTCCACAAGGGAGGTCATGTCTCCCTTGCACAGATTACAGATTTCATTTTCCTTAATTAGAAAATGGCGCTTATGGAGAATGAGCAAGAGATTTAAGTGGGGGAAGAAGGAAGAATGAAACCTGAGCTGAGTCTAAATAATATGTCAGAAAATGACAACTGGCTTCCCATAAGACTATTTCATTTGAAAGATTTGCTAGGTTACATTAGGCTCAGATAGATCTTTCTAGAAATGGTGCCATAACCCACAGACTGAGAAACACCGCCGTTGCAAAGCTGGACAGATGAGTGAGGAGGCAGGCTTGGGCTCCGTCTTACGGCAAGCCCCTGTCCTTAGCTCCCCCTGGGGCATCCCTCCCAGGGTGCCAGCTCCCCACAGACTGGAAATCTAGTTACCACCTAAGAGTGTCATGCTTTAGGTTATCAGCGGGATCTAATATCCAGCCATCTCAATTCATCTTGTACTAGATTAATTAAAGAATTGCCAATAATTTGGTCTCAGAAGGAGGCTTGCCTCTCCATGCCTTAAATAAATAATGCCTGCCAATTTACCAGGAGGCTCATGATGAAGTGAATTTAGAATTTTAGACATTATGAATAAGTCAAATTTCATTACAACAGAAAATCTTTATACAGTAAAAATATTTCTAGCCGCAGGCAGTAATTCACTAATTTTAAATAACACATCTAATGATAGTTTTATTAAGGAGTTGTGGGCAGCCTCTTACGGTGTGTGTTACAATGAACTGTATCTGTTCTGAGGACAAGCAGGTAAAGCTTGCTAAGAAAACTGGTACTTAATGGAGGTGCCGTGACCTTTCTCACTAACACTAGAAAGTTGCTAATGCAGACAAAATATAGAGTGCTTCCATGTTTCATTGTTGGAGAAACCGTTCTAATAGCAAAACCTACAAATAGACCAAGGTAAATCGAAAGGAAAATTCTTCTCTAGATACCACGCCAGAATAAAAGGAGATTGTGTTTCATGAGTCTGTGCGAGTTGATGGTCTGAAATAAGTTGTGGATTGATTTGGGGTGGTTTTTTCCTGGCTTTTAATTGACCCAGGTCTTATTCAGAGCAGCAGTGCTTGGCTCTTAGTAAGCACTCATACTTTTGTGTTGAATTGAATTAAATAAGCTCCAGAAGAGGCTGAGGAAGAAAACACACTTGACATACACACGGAGGGAGGAAGGGGCACTGAACGTGTCATTTCTCAGATTTGAAGGCAGTTGAGGCAGAGGAGGGAAGACAGAAACAGTGCTCGAGAGCATGGAGGGAAACTGAGGAAAAGAAACCTGCCAGCACCTGAGGCACCGCGGGCGGGAGACGCCCCAGGACCCCCAGACACAGCGGGAGCGGTGTGGAGGAGGCCTGGTGCGCAAGGCCGACGGTGTATGCAGCAAAGGAGTGGACAGCGGCCCTGGCCGCCCGCCCGAGCACAGTGTGTCTCATCTCAGGCAATTCAGCTTTTCTCGGTATCTGTTCCCTTATCCAGTAAAGAATTGGGCCGGGGTGATTTTTAAGGTTCTTTCTATCCTTAAAATTCTATTATTTTATTATTCTAAGCCTGTGAATTGAAAAAAATATCTAGTCAAAGCAAGCGAGATGAAAAATGATTTTAACCATTGTGTCCTGAATTGATTAGAAGAAGAGATGGAGAGACCAGTCACAGGAGACGGTAGGTGACTTAAACAAAACCTGAATCAGAGACTTAGCTATGAAAATGAAGGAAAAGAAGCGGCTTTTTATCGCTATTGTTCAAAGCCATGGCAGGATTTGGTGACTGGTTCAGCATGTGGGGAGAGCAGAGCGAGGGGCAGCAGGCCTCGGGGCGTTGAGTGGGACCTGGTGGTTTCTCTGGGAAGACGGTTTTGTTTTCACAATAGACAGCACAAACAGAGATGAGCCCCGCTGGGGAAGAGGGCAGCATAACAGGAAGCGCTGGGCCACAGACGGGGCAGGGAAAGGTAGGTCTGAGGGGACAGCTGTTCCTCTAACCCTGGACACAGACACAGGCCTGCTCCGAGGGGAGAGGAGGCTGAGCCTCCCCAGCAGACCCTCCGCTGTGGGGAGCCAGACTCGGGCCGGAAAGACACCGCGGCGGGGAGAACGTCTCACATCTTCCTAACACACACACGGCTCATTATAAAAATCGAGTAGTAGTAAAGATAGAGGAGTCCAGCTGTCAAGTCTAGGTGGGGCCATAGCAGGATAAATGTTATTTGCTGCACATGTTTCGATTATTGTGTAAAAGTCGTGAAGGTTAGAATCTGTCAGCGTGTGGAGGTACAGCGCAGGTTTTCCTGGGTGTGGAAGTTGCTTCTGTTCCCTGCCTGTGAAATTCCTTGGCCCCTGCACCCTCCTCCGGTGAGCCGTCTTTCCAGTGGCTGGTGTAGATAGGAGGGTGGTGGACTTTGGCCGCCAGCGAGCCCATTCTTGCAATCCGACTGCCTCCATAGCGACCGTCCATTCCCTTTCGGCTTGGTGCTTTTCTAGCAATTCATAAATTCTTAAAAGGATGGCACTGGAGAAAAATGAAATGCTGAGCTTTTAGGTGACTTCTGTATGGATTGGGCTTTATCTGGATGGCTTTGCTAAACTTTCTAAAAATCCCTTCAGGCAAGGTAGATACCCTTATTAGACAAAAGAACTTCTTTCCAGGTCAAGGTTACATGCACAAGTTCACAAAAGGCCCTTGAACTTAGAATCAATGAGAGATGACCAGGCCAAAAGGCTTTCCCTACATAAACACCCCTGTTTGTCAAGGTCAGCTAAACAGATGGTGGACCTTGACGTGAAGATTCTTGACCACACAACAAAGGAGAGAACCAAGTTAGAATGGACAGGCACTTCCAGCGATGCTGTTTAGCTGTTTCAATCAGCAAGGCATTAGTGATATGCCCGAGCATCACGCGTGGCAGCTTGGCAAGCCTCCCCCTCCTCCCCATGCTCAGCCATGCTCCCCTAGAAACGCTTTGTTTGGAGCTGTCTCTCCCCTTCCCTGGGTTGTTTGTCCTCGTTTCCTGAGGGTCTCATTCTCAAATTCACTGCTTGAACTGACATGTTGCTAATCCAGGGTTCATCTCTATTAGGAATTCTTTCAAAAATGTGCCTATTTCTTGTCAAGTTCCTGAGTGCTGTTGATATAGACGAACCCTGGAATCCCAAAAGAATCTGCTTCTCAGTAAGTCTGAAATGTTTTCTGGAAAAAAATACTCTTTCCTCTTGAATGAATCAGACTTGTTATCTATTCAGATCTGGCTATATTTGGAGTAATGCATGAAAACTTTACAATTTCCTCAGAAAACCAGAAATTCATACTAAAAAGGAATAGTATGACAGGTTGAGTCATTTTATGAGGATGTATTATGGCTCTTAAATCTTTAAAGGAAGCATTAAATGCAACATCAAACAGTCAATGTAATCATAATTAAAATAGAGCTAAAGTTTATAATCTCTCCTGTGCTGCCCAGATATACCTGCCTACCAAGATTCAGATGCAGTTAGTTTTTGCTAAGGTTGTATTCAGGAAGGGAGACACCTTTGTTGGCACAACCAGGCTGAGTGTAATGTTACATGCTTGAAAGGTCAGCTTTTTAGGAGTTAGAGATGAGGAGGATCATGGTTCAAAGCTAGCCGAGGCAAAAAATTAAGAAGACCCAATTTCAACAAATAAGCTAGGCTTGGGTGGGGCTCATGCAATCCTAGCTATATGAGAGCATGGGTAGAATTGTGGTCTGGCCAAAAAATGTGAGACCCTGTCTGAAAAATAACTAAGCAAAAAAAAAAAAAGGCTTAAGTGGAAGAGTGCAAGTATAAGGCCCTGAGTTCAAATCCCAGTAAAGGCTATAAGTCTAACTCCATTAAAACAATTCGTATCCCCCATGCCACATGGGTAGACCTGTATTCACTGGTGTTTGTGATCATGGTCCTTCCCAAAGTGCCTGCTACAAAGCCAGGTGTTCATCTGATGTTGGTTGAATAAAGGCACCTGTGACGCCAGACATGCAGCGTCCGTGCCACTTTTCCAGGTAGTGAGGCGGCACTGTGGTGCCAGGCCTTAGTTAGAGGTGATGGTGAATTTCACATGTCAAACAAGAGTCCTTGAAATTCTACACAGTGGCTATTAAGGGATCCATCCTCTTAGTTAAGAATTGGATATGTTACCTGAGATGAGTTAGGAGCGGAAAGGCCTTACGTATAACCTTAAGCTCCAATTGTTATTTTCCAGTGCCTAGCTCGGCATACCAAGGGAAGTGGTTTTCCCAGTTTACAAACCACCCAAATGTCATTTGGAACAAGACAAAATATGAACCGTTTAATGTCGTGAGGTCTTCAAACTCTCACTTTGGATTTAGGCTGAATTGGTTAAATACAGCCTTTGGAAAATTACTGTACAGCTGGGGATGGGGAGGGACTAGGCAGCAGTACCGGGGAGCTTTTTCCTCCGTTGTTTTATAAAAACAGTTTGGGGGTCTGAAAACAATATATTAAGCTAAGAGAGCCAGTACCATACTGAACCTGTGGCCTAGGACTCCAACCAGTTATGAAGGCCCAGGGCAGCCGGTGAATGAAGCAGTTACAGTGGGAATCACCTATCAGGGAGCCGAGGGCTCCATAGTAACTGTATGTCCCCACCGCGGTATCCCCAGAAACTATGTGAAGGGACCGAATAACACTCCCCCCCCCCCCCCCCCCCCGCCCATGGTAGTGAAATCACGCCATGCTGCATTCTAACCTAAGTTGGCTTTCCATTCTGATGACGATAGGAGTGATTATTTTTAGATGTCCTTTACAAACATGTGCACTCACATAACCAGCAGCACACAATTGCTAGTGATCTAGCTGGCTAGGAGCGTGTCCGAGCATGTGCTCGGAGGTGTGTGTCATTTTTTCCCCTCCTCCTTTCTCCGTAGCTCTCAGGTAGATTTCACTGCATGGCGGCCTCTCATGGTAGACAAAACCCACACGGGAGGTGAAGAGGCAGGAAGTGCAACAAACATCACAGAGCCAGAACACTCTATCGTTTATAAGGAGAAACAAGGGGTGTAAGCTACGTGGAAAGGCGCCTGCTGGAAGCTATTTTAGATGCCTTGGATTAAAACCATCAGGGATCAGAAAGCAGAAGGCAAATTCTAGAGGCTAGTACACCAAGGGAAGAGGCTGATGAATTGCCTAGTGCACATTTTAATTAAACTATCATCTTGAGATTTTTTTGTGTATTGATTTGCCCAGTACTTAAAAAGCTCCCCCGCCCCTCTTTGAATGCTAAAGCGTTGTGCCTTCAGCCTGACTCTGTGAAAAGAAATCACCCATCTTCGGAATTGTTATGAAGTGTAGGGGAACAAACGGTGGACATGTTCTCTTCTCCTTTTCAATATGTTTAAATTTCAACCGTTCATATAATTATGCTGGCATGTATTTCTTCCTGGCTGTAGTCATGCAGAAAAATTTTAAACATGAGAAATTGGACAACTCTAATGTGGTGTAAAATCTACTTACACATTGTATTTCTTTCAGTATTCGTTACCAATAGTAGGCACATTGTTAAAATTAAAGGAAAATGCTAACACATTCATGTGATACACATAGCTGCTGAATATTCTAGTAATGTTGAAGAGAGGAAGTGTGAAGGTAATAGAAGGTCAGGCGTGGGCCGGCTTTGGACTGCAGGACAGTGGCCGGCAGCAGTAATGAGGAGGGAGCAGCAACCACTCTAGTTACCTGCTCAGAAGAAAGTGAGATGCTTTCCCAGGGGCATTTGGGAAGCCATACAAGTAGAGTCACACAAAAGCTTTAGGGCACTCAATTCCCGGGTCAAAATGGAACTCCCTGCCCAGCCTCTACTGCCCCCCGCACCAGCCGCTCTCCCCAGCCCCCTCCCAGCACAGGTGCACACCAAAGGGCAAAGAGAGATACAGGACCGCCATCTGGGATGTATTACAAAAATTATCCCTTCATGAGGTATCAATTTTGGAAATAGATCTCTTTAAATATGGTAGAGGAAAAATGGCATGCTCAAGGAGGATTCTAGGATGCAGATATAGTCTTTCTCAGTGACTGGTTCGACTATCTATGTATGTGTGCATGCATGTATGTATGTATGTATGTATGATATCTGTCATCTGTCTGTCTATCTACCTACTTACCTACCTATCTGCCTGTCTGCCTGCTGTCCATCTCTGTAAGAGGCTGGGCTTGTGAGTAGTGGCTGTGGGAAGACCATCTAACTTTTCTAAGGTTTTTTCTTTCAACCACAAACCCTACGGAAAACTGAATAACTTTTGATGTTGACACTGGTTGTGTTCAAGAGTGGGCCACAGCCACCCACCGAACTATCGCAAGCATTCTAGATGGGAAGTAATGCCAGCAGGGCCACCACTGAGCCCTTGCTCCTTAACAGAGCAGTGTGCTGGCTCTAAGACCCGCTGTGTAAGTGTTTGTAAATGGCCCACACTCGAATATTGGTGGTCATGGAGGGGGATCTGAAAAATAGCTCATGTCTTGTGTGCAACCAGTACTGGGTGTGGAGGAGAATCCATTGTTCTCATTTCTTGACTTATCTTGCTCCTTGGAAAGAGTGAAGATCTCCAACTTAGAAGTAATCTCTTCTCAGTCATAAATTATAGGGGTTGCTTGCATTAACTTTTTTCTCCCATAATCACCTTCCATATACTCTGAGGCTTGTCCTCATTCTCATAAAGGAGACCTGGACCTCTGCTAGTCACAGCTTCTCCTCTGTGCCCCCGGTCCCCCACACACAATTTGTCCCTACGGTCTTAGGCTCCTACTATCAATTCCTAAGAACTAAACCCAAAGAGCCAGCAAACAAAGACAAATGACAACACAAAGGAAACCGCTCATTCTTAATAAGTTTGGTGGAAATATGTTAACTAATCTCCAAAAAAGACCATAATCAGTATTCCTCCTTTTGCTGGTGGTTGAGTTTTAAGCTAATTGGATTTTTTAAGTGGCAGCAGATGGCTCTCGTTTTATTAGATGTTGTGAGCTGTACCTTTGGCTCGTGCTGTGGAGTAGTCAGGCCCACCTATCTGCCCAAGCAGTCTGCACACCGCCCGGCTCCTGGGACTCTGTTCCCGCAGCAGGCCCGTTACCCAGCAGTCCTCAGCAGCCTTGGACGCACCTTAGATCCTAGTGAGCTTGTCCACCCGATGGCATATGGGTATGGCCATGTCCTGTTACACTCATTACCATTAAGTCTGCTTTGATTATAGTTAGTCTCTGTTGAATGGTGACTTGCTTCTTAATGTTTCTCTCTGTGTGCTAAAAAGCATATAGATATGTCTAAATAGCTATTAGGCCTCACAGAATACTCCCCTTCCACAGAAGCTTTGCCTCTGTGCTAGGCGTTATGCTAATTAGGATCTTGTACACTGCCTTTCAGTGATGTGTGGCCACCTTGGAGGCCCGCTCTGTGAGATGTTCGACAATCTGCCTATCTGTCTATTAATGTGTCTATCTGTCCACCTAGCTATAGAAATATTAAACGATATGACACCAGTGTAGAGTTAGATTGATAGATGTTACTTTGTATTGGCACAGCTGTAATTTGGAGAAGGCTCCACACTTCAGCCTGTTCCTGGCAGGTCGACCCCAGCCCAGGTTGGGCCGCAAATTTGCCAATTAATTGGGAAGGTGGGTTCTGGTCTGTGAGGCCCGCCCCTCGGTGCATTTCACCCTGAAATGCATTTTTCTGGTTTCTAGGACACTGATTGGTTAGTTGTCACTGGCATTGTAAAAGCGTAACAGAACGCCACAGCCCTCATGAGATTACAAGTGCTTCTGGCTCCTGGAAAGCAAATACCAAGATTTTTAAATTTTATTTTACATTATAAAGTTCAACCTGGTATTATTTTAAAGAAACTCTTGCTTTACTCTGTTTCACATTAAAAATTATATCACAATATATATGCTTTGAATTTCCAGTGAAGGCTTTTCAGTCTATGCAGAATAACATTTACTTTCAAGTGGGAAGCGTTTGTTTCTCTTCCTCATGATGCATTGAGTTTGCGGCTATAGACCTTTTTTCCTTCTCTCTTCTCTTGGCTGATGACAAATTTTAATCATTTGACTGTCCTTCACAACAATTACTTTAACTAAGATGAGTTATGTTCCCTTTAGTGGAATGAAGTCAGGGAATCTATCAAAACTAGTGAAAGGAAAATTCCTAGAAATTTTTTTAAGGCATGGTCATTAAGAATGGGCTGAACCATTGCAGAAACAATGTGGAGGCTGGGGGGTATGAAGGAGAGCTCACCAGCTGCAGTTTACTCAGGCGGAGTTTCAGATGGCGGAGACTAGATAATAAAAGCAATAAACCCCCACAAAGGAGGAGCCAAATCCACTTAGGTACTTCACATGCTACTTAACGTATCAGATAAATACGCCTGTGTTTTCACTTACAGAAAGATGGGCATATAGATGATGAACATATAGATGTGTATAATGCACATATGTGAATGCTGTGTAAATATTTATATTTGAAGCCAGGGATCTCATCTATGATTACATCCCGTATGTATCATCCTCCTTGACAATCTTAATATTTTGGCAAATCTTTCATAGTTTTTTTTCTTTTGATGCTTAAGAATATTTTAATGAGCTACTTTGTAATATACTAAACATAACGTCAGGAGAGAATTCAAAAACCTCTGGCTGACATCTGTGATTCCAGACAGGTGGTGAATCACGTGGATGGCAGAGACCAGCCCCGGCAGACATTAGACCTGCATCTCAACCAGTAAGTGCTGGGCGTAGTGGCATGCCTGTGCCAGCCCCACTCGGCAGGAAAATCACAGTCCACACTGAATTCAGAGTAAATAAGAGACTCTAGCTGTTTTTTTTAAAGTAGCAATAGCAAAAGGGCTAGTGGCTTAGCTCAAGTAGTAGTGTCCCTATGTAGTGAGTACTGAGGCCCTGAATCCAAACCTCTGTACTACCAAAAAGAAACAAAAGCAAAAGACCGTATATGAAGGATTAGGAATAGGAAATGAATACTAACGCATAAAATGAAGGCTATCTGCCTATCCACCTTTCTTCATGGCTCTGGCCATTGAGCAGAAGGACTCAAGCTTGCCCAACACGCACTGTACAACTGAGCTGTATCCAGGTTTGCATGCCACTAGCTTAATTTGCAGTCTCTGATGGTTAATAGGAGCTGCTGTGCCTTCCTGGGATCCTCACAGCATCGTGTCTCGGAGTTCTGTGGTGATTCTGTTCTGTTTCTGGGTTCTGTGGTAATTCTGTTCTGTTTCTGGGTTCTGTGGTAATTCTGTTTTGTCTCGGAGTTCTGTGGTAATTCTGTTTTGTTTCTGGGTTCTGTGGTAATTCTGTTCTGTTTCTGGGTTCTGTGGTAATTCTGTTCTGTTTCTGGGTTCTGTGGTAATTCTGTTCTATTTCTGGGTTCTGTGGTAATCCTGTTCTGTTTCTGGGTTCTGTGGTAATTCTGTTTTGTTTTGGAGTTGTGGTAAATCTGTTTTGCTTCTGGGTTACTGAATGCTCTCTGTAACCATACCTTGGGTATCAACTGCATTTGTCTATGTGGCTTGTTGTCTGTAGATGACAATCTGTTGATTGTCCTCAACTAGATTCCTGCTGCTACTCTGTAGAATTCTATTCAGAATTTTATTGTGTTGTAGAATATCAAGAATTTTACCAATAATATACGTTGGCTAAATCCAAACTGACCATAATATTATTAGCCTACACACAATATAATTGGGGAGTGAGATCTGCTGGTCCTCCAAAACCATACACCCAACCTGTCCACAAGTATTTGACCCAGTGCCCACCATTGCTCAAATACCTGTCATGGTGCCGGGAGCCAGTATATTCAGCAGTGGGACTAAGGGTCCCCTGTCCTCAGAAAGTTTGTACTTCATAATCAAATGTAAGTGGCAAAACTACAAAATATTATGGTGGGAGTTTATTTTCCTTTTAAGAGAATATCATACCCATGGCCATATACGACTACAGAAGTTCACACAGTACTTTTGAATTTTCTCCCAAAACACTGGAAATGCAGTCGGGCTGGTGCTCCCTGCTCTCTGGAAGAGCAGAGTCATGACTGAAATCCAGCTCCTGTGAAGAGACACTTGTAGTAGGTCCCTAAGCCTACAGGTTTCAATATCTCCGCTCTTTCATTGGTGGGAAGACTCGGTTTGGTAGCTTGTCAGGTAGTAAGTATCTACAGTACTAGAAACTAGAGAGTCATGGGCAAGACAGAATCATGATTCATGTCTTCATTGTGTTTCTCATCTAGTGAAGAACACAGACATATGATATGGTTGTTTTCATCAGTAATAATATTCCTAGTGGAACAATCTAACCAATTACCTATGAGCTATGAATTCTTTTTCCTTCCTCTCTCCTTTTTCCTCCTTCCTCCCCTTCCTGCTTTCTTTCTACACGCTCTCTCTCCTCCTTCCTTCCTCCCCCTTCCTTCTTCCCTCCAGCCTTCCTTTAAAGTGCTGCTCATCTTCTAAGCCCCTGCCAGGATTACTGACGTACTCTTAGGCCATGTAGAATGAAAAGGTAGCCAGTAGCGGGAAGAGGAAGACATTAAAAAATTTAGCAATACTGAACGTTTAACAATACTGAAGCTACCTAAGAACGCGCTGGCGTTACATAACTGCTCCGGAGGAGGTGTCTCGCCTGAGGACCTGCCTTTGACCTTCCTGTTCCTTCACAGCTAGGTAACGGGCCCAGGGCTGTCACCAGGCGCCGCAGGACACACCGGGCGGCCGGACTTGATGTTTTTCTTCAAGTCATCTGTTATAGGAGGGCGGCGAGACACAGGAGAAATAATAGATTCTGGAACAAAAAGATCTTGAGTCTTTGGTCTCCCTGTTAACTCTCTGTTTGGACTTAACACTTGGAAACTTGGTTCTTCATCTGTCAAACTATGAGCTCTTGATTGGGACTTTTATGAAGGAAGGACCGTAGCACCTCGTAGGAGCCCCAGGGTGAGCACCTCCCGCCACCATTGCGGTCATAAGCCACTGTCTCATCGCCTTCTCTGCCCTCTTTCTTTCCTGGACTAACCTACTTTATCACATACAAGACGCCTCCCGTGGTGAGATGTTAATAAATGGAATGATTCAGCAGGTAGCACGGAGAGCAAACTTCAGGAACTTGCCATTCCCTTTTAAAGTAGTTCCTCACGTGGTCAGGTGTGTTTATTGTTTTCGCAAGGCTTTCAGTGCTTTCGATGGACAGGGCATTCACCAAATGAAGAGAAGGAAATGCACTTGGAGTACATTGAGCATGGAGCCTGTTGTGGTACAGGGAGTGTTTTTCCCCTTCCTCCAAGCCTCCCTCCAGCCCTGTGACCTACCACACATTTAACATTAGGTCTCTGAGCTTTCTAACATGGAGCATCGAGGTGCAAACAGGTGGCTGAGCCCAGTGTACAGGAGATGGCTTCTGGGCGCCCTGTTAGCCAACACAAAAGGCGGTGTGGGACTGGCAGCTAGATGCTGTGATGGTAGGTTGTGCTTCTCTCGTGAGGGCCGGAGGTGTGACAGCCTGGTGGAGCACTTGCCCGGTGAGGCGGACCCTGAGTTCAGTCCCTGCTCTGCAGAGAAGAAGGGCTGGACGTTGGAATCCATGATACGTACATGCTGTTTTGTGCCGATTCCATCTTGTGCCCAAGTTCCTTTTCTTCTCTGCCATGTTCCCGAGGCCGGGCATCTCCTTCCCGCCCACCCCTGCCTCGCTCCTGTCCTCTTATTGGGGTAGCCCACCCTGCTCCCACGCCACTTCACCAGAGCCCCTGCATCAGACCTTGTCAGGCCCTCTTGCCTTCCCCCCCCAGGACTGGGGAGAGGGGACCCCTGCACAGGACTGGCAGACCCTGCAAATCTTTGTGCTCATGGAATAAAATCTCCAGTTGCTGTGATTTATGAGGTCAGATGAATGTAGCAGGGACACACCCACAGTTTGTGAGTGCCAAGCGCACAGAGAGGAAGAAGAGATGCCGAGTTCCTGGCAGTTCATACGTTTGCCAATCTGGCTTGTGTCATCATCAGTAGTACAGGTATTCAGATGGCCAAGTCAGACGTTTCGGAGCTTTGAGACATCAGTTTACATAATTAATAGAAATATACCAGCAGGTGACTGTAATGTGATTATAAAGTACAGTCCTGGCTGTTGGGCTGTATTGAATACTTTTAAATGAAATATGTAGAGTGTGTGTATGCATGCAATGTGTTTAAATTAATGCAGCCTTTCCAATCAGCCAGAAAGAGAAAGGATGTAAATTGCTAGCATGTGTTGTTCAAAATGCAGAAGTAGGAAGGCAATATTGATCTGTGCTTTGGATGTTTATTTACATCAGTTGCACAGCGTTAAGATGTCTGGCCATAATTATCAAGACCTGCCCACCTGTCAGACCGCAATTGGGTTGTTTCCCCATTGTCTTGCAGCCGTAAATCTTCAGGTCTGGATGGGCATTAGACAAATGGAAAAAGGCTACTTTCCCAGAACACGTAATTCATTATGGAAAACAGGTGCCTGCTGAAGATTTTTGCTTTAATGCAGGCATATTTTATTATTCATAAAATATTAATGTGAGTAGTCACAACCAGAGTTGTGTGGGTTGTTTGCATGTAAGATTTTGAGTTTTAATATGAGGAAAGAAATTGTAAGGTTTCTCTGAACCTTGGCACTCTCTCCTTCCCTCTTTCTCTTTCCCTCCCTCTCTCCCCCCTCTCCCTCCACACACACACACACACACACACACACACACACACACACACACACACACACACACACACACATTCCATAAATAGTTTCATTCCTTTGCTCTCCCAAAATAGGTTCAAACGACCCTGGCTCTTTGTGACGTAATGTGTGGAAACGAGTCAGCTTTAATGCTGTCTGTGCAGTGTTATGTCCAGGGACAACCTTGCAGTAGGGCAGAGTGACCTTTCAGGGAGAAAAAGAGAAATGAAATATACTTTCATTTTCCAGAAATATGCATGCAAGTAAAAATTTGACAGCCTGGAAGAACATAAGCAAATATATCTTTTTATTTGAAGATAAAAAGAAGCAGGGCTGGATAGGAAAGGGAAAAACCTGTGAAAAAATGGATGATGCAGTTTTTACGAATAAGCAGCTTAATGTATCTTGGCACCCACAGTAAGCCTTGTCGGAGCCCAGAGTGCCTCAGGCGATCTGTGAGCAGAATAGCAATTTTATTACTTTGTCATTAAACCAATTTCACAGCAGTATTGTTTGTTAATGAGCAGCGGCAAACGAGGGAAGATGTCACACACTGGAATAGCAGAGAGATTTGTGACCCGGGCTCACAGCTCTAAGATGGAAAGACCACAGCCATAAAAAAGGAAATACTTTGGGATGAAATGCAAAGTCTATACAGCAGAGCTTGTGTTTATGAGCTACCATTTTGCTAAGAGCCGTGAGAAATAAAGGTCTGGAAATACGCAGTTAAAACAGGGCCTATAAAATTAAAACCAAATTAAAGTATAGCACAGGATTACTGCACAGACTGTACTTGACAAAATATATTTTAAGTGACGAGGTGAAATCTAAATCAGTTTTGTTTGAATTTGGTTGGTATTTATGAAATTCAATACAAAAAAATGAAAAAAAAAAAAGATCCAAACAAAGCAGCTGCCTGGCCCTTCTGTGGTCTCTGAGCCATAAACAGGCATCACTTTGAGAACATTCAAGCACCAGTCCTTCAATAATTAGCGGCGTTCTGCTTCGCAGGGCGAGCCCGGTGTCCGTGGGCCTGGCGGCCCCGAAGCGAGAGGGGCAGGGCCATGCGGCCCCTCCTCTGGCCGCAGTGGAGCTCATCATTTGATTTTTGCTCTCCCGGTTGCCTTTCCTTTTTATAGTTTTGAGCTGGGGGCTGCGTTTGCAGGGAACTTGGGAGGCAGCCTTGAGGGATACAAGCAACAGTGCCTGATAAGCACATCACCAAGTGCCGCAGGGGCCCGAGGTGAGGCGCTGCGCAGCTGTGGCCGGAGTTTGTCAGGCAGGGAGAGTGGGCCTACCTGAGGAGACTCGGCCTGTACCACCCAGGCCTCCAGCCTGGGAGGAGATCAGCCATGTGCAAAGGAGATTTTATAGCCTTCTGACTGCCAGGCCTGCCTGGCCACCCAACGCCTTTGTCTGGGAGCCTCACGGGTGAGGGTTTGGGGTAGAGGCTGTCACCTCCGGGCCTGAGTTCTCCTGGGCTAGCTCAGGATTTGGTTTGGCTGGTGATATGGAGGTGTTTCAGGTTTTCCTATTGTGGTCACCGGCTGGGATTAATCTTTAGATCTGACTGGGTTCTGTTCTCTTCTCTGGCCATCTGAGCATTTGAAGGAAACCCTTGCACCCCTGACCCCCGGTACATGCAGTGGTGGGGGTTCAGCTTTCAGACTGTTTTCTGCCTGACAGGGCAGGACCCCTAACAAATCGCTGGCTGGCTCTGTGGTTGCTGGCAGCCACTGGGGCTGGCCTTGTGCCAGGAGCATTACTGGACAGCCAGACAGATCAATTCACTTTTACACCCCGCCATTATTTACAGCTCACTGTACATCTTCTCTTGCTTATGAAGTCATGATTAGCAAGCGCAGTACACATAAAGCGCGCATTTGTTCTGGGAAGGGCTTCCTCCTGCTGATACTGCGGGAAGTTGGGAAGGAGGTGAAGGGCGTGTCTCCGGTCGCCTGGCTGCCTTGCATGAGGCTGTGCTTCATCCCCACAGAGGGTGCAGCCTGCACGCAGGGCCCTGCGTGACACTGGCCGTGTTTCCCTTTGGAGTATGTCCAGGTGGACAAAAGTAGGCTGGGAAGTGGGCTTCTGTTCCCGCTGTCCTGTGCTGAGGGAACCAAGAGGCCCGTGGACAGGCGTGGGCCTCCCGTTTTGTCCAGCAGAGCACATGACCTAGAGGAGCCCACGTGCCAAGGACATCCCCAGGGGCCTCACACTGGCGACGCACCGCTCTGGGGAGCCTCTCTCTCTCAGCTCCTGCTTGGCTTTCCGCGAGAGGTCGGTGTGGGCCGCACTCTGGCTCCTGGAAGCCTGCGTCCGGTGGAGTCCCATTTTCCTGACACAGTGGACAATATGGTAAGGGGACAAAACACTGGAGTAGTATGGTATGTTAGAAACAATGAAAGAAAGCTGACTAGGGTTTAAAAACACCCAAGCGCACTGGCCAACCTCAAATACCTTGTACTTAGTTTATTGTACACTAGTGACAATTACGAGTTCCTTTTGTGCCTTCCAGTAGGTGAGCATATTTTTGTCTTGTGTGAGTACCATATTTTCCTTCTGTGACAGAACTGTGACTTCTTTTTAAAATGTTGGTCATAGGGCTTGAACTCTGGGTCTGGGCGCTGTCCTTCAGCCCTTCGGCTCAAGGCAAGTGCTCTACTGCTTTGAGCCACAGCGCCACCTCTGTGTTTCTGGTGGTTTATTGGTGATAAGAGTCTCAGGGAATTTCTTGCCCAAGCTGGATCTTGAACGGTGATCCTCAGATCTCAGCCTCCTGCATAGCTAGGATGACAGGTAGGAGCCACTGACTGCTAGCTACAACTGAGATATTCTTATTAAGGAGGTTGGTAGTACAAAAGAAGAAACATTGTTTGGGGAAAAGTTTTGTTCATTTCTAAGTGACTTCCATAATGTCAGACAATTTAAGTGCTTATATTCCTTTCTAAATCATTTAAGTTATTCTGAGATAAAATAAGAGTAGTAAATGGAGGCAGGCACCTTTTACTAAGAAGGCTGAAATTAGGAGCAGTCCAATCAGAGGCCAGCCCAGGCACACACCTTCCTGTTCATCCCAGCTATCTGGGATGCTGAGATCACCAGGATCCAAGCTCCTGGTCACCCCAAAGGGAGGGAGAGTAGTCCAAGACTCTGGTCTCGATGAAAGAAGCTGGTGTTGCCGCCCATACCGGGCACCCTCATTACCTGAAGGGTAAAATATTCAGATCCCGGTACAGGGACAGAGGAAGACCCTGTCTCAGCGATAGAATGCCCGTCCACTAGCACAAGGTCCTGACTGGATTCAGCCCCAGAGCCAGTAACCAGGGGAAACTGAAGTGAAGTAAGTTGCTTTATGTCACATTATATCCATTTATATAGATGAAAAAAGGGGGTTCCAGAGGTCGTGCACCCCATTTTATACAGAATAGTAGGTAGGGGAAAAGGACAAGATTATACTTCTCAAGGAACTTTGTTTTGTCAGGGCCTGGAATGGCCCCCAGGGCCTCGTGTGTGCTGAACGGACTGTAGCAGTGATCAGGTCCTCAGCCGTTGGCTTTCGGCCCACCACAGCTTCCCAAACCACCTTGCATCAACCAGTAGACAGCTGGAGGTTTTCAGTACAGGTGTGTTATTCTTAGCTGCCTAAATAGTCAGATAATTGGAGAGCAGTAAGTAAAACTGCACCCACGGTATCTCTTCTCACCCATTGCAGTGTCGGGAGCAAGACGTTCCCGCTGAAGGACGAGCCCTCACAAAATGACCCACAATACAGCTGTCCTCCTGTTACTTAGTTCCAGTGACACTCCAGCAGTTGGTCTTTGGAGGTGACATGATGACACCAACAGGCGCGAGTCTCCCTGCGGTGCTCGGGTGGCAAACGCAGCCAGGCCCTGGGCACACATTACCTGGCCCCTCCCAGAACTTTTTTTTTTTTTTCTCCAATGGTGGGGCGTGAACTCGGCCTGGGCGCTGTCCCTGCGCTCTTCAGCTCAAGGCGAGCGCTCTACCGCTTGAGCCACAGCGCCACTTCTGGTTTTCTAGTGATTTATTGGAGATAAGAGTCTCTTGGGACTTTCCTGCTCGGGCTGGCTTCGAACCGTGATCCTCAGATCTCAACCTCCTGAGTAGCTAGGATGACAGGTGTGAGCCACTGGAACCCAGCACCTCTCGCAGAATTCTTTTAGTAGTAGTAAGGATTCTTTCACTCTCCCAAGCTTTAAAAAGAAGTCATTAAAAAATTGATTGATAGATGAGAAATGGTGAACCAGAGAGGTTTTTATTCAGGAAGAAATTACAGAATAGGATGCAACTCTTAATTTCAACTAGTACCTAATTTCAGTTAGTACCTTTTCTACTAAGTATAAGCTAAGAGTACCTCCTGCATTTGCTTAAACAGCTCCCTTTGCCCAATGACCAGAACCCTTCAAGAAGGGTCAAAGCCTCCCTGATCCTTCCCTTCCTCCCCAGCTTATTTTTGTAGCTTTTTTGCCTGGCTGAAGCCACTCTTAGAGCAGGGTCCCCTCTTTACTGCTAATCTCCAGGCTTTCTGAGACCAAGACTGAACGTGTTTCATCCGTGTGTGTTGCATGGTTTCTACAGGATTATACATATTGGAAATGGAGGCTGGGAAGGTGGCTCAGTGGTAGAGCATTTGCCTTGCATGCCTGAGGCCCTGGGTTCGATTCCTCAGCACCAATAAGCAAAAAGAAAAAAGTCGGAAGTGGCGCTGTGGCTCAAGTGGTAGAGTGCTAGCCTTGAGCTGAAGAGCTGAGGGACAGCACCCAGGCCTAGAGTTCAGGCCCCATGACCAGACTCCCTCCCCAAAAAATAAATAAAAAATAAATATTGGAAATGTATTTCTTGGTGAGGTATGTTACTGCACACCTGTAATCCCAGGTACCAGGAAGGAGGTGATCCAGAACATCTCCGTTCAAGGCAAGCCTAAGCGAAAGGTTCGTGAGATCTTACCTCAGCCTGTAGCTCAGTGTGGTGCGCATCTATGGTTAAAGCTGTGTGGGAGGTATAGGTAGGAGGATTTTAGTCCAGAGCCAGCACTAGGCAGAGAGACCCTATCTGAAAGATAAATACGAGCGAAAAAATGGATCTGAAGGGTGTGGTTCAAGTGGTAGAATGTCGGTCTAGCAAGCACAGAGTTGTGTGTGTGTATGTGTGTGTATGCGTGCGTGTGTGCGTGGAATGATTCAAATACATGCTTTGTGATTCTCAGGTATTGTTCCATTCTGATACCCTACAATACAAATTGGCCTTCACATCTCATCAGGTCAAATTCTTGTATTCTCCTTTTACAGCGAAGAGATCTGAGGCAGATTAAAGAACTTACTCAGGTCTCTAAAGCCCAGGCTCTGTTTCTACCAAACGGACTGGGCCTCCTTGTCACGCATGAACCACTACTTGGGCGGATGAGTCAGGATGTCTTCTTCTTCCAGTTGAAGTTGGAGACCTTTAGGACATGCACTGGATCCTAAACTTAAGTGATTTCTGTTCACTTTTCAGGTTTGTTTTTTTGTTGGTTGTGGGGCTTGAACTCGGGGCCTGGGCACTGTCCCTGTGCTCTTCAGCTCAAGGCGAGCATTCTACCACTTGAAGGTTTTCTGGTGGTTAATTGGAGATAAGAGTCTCACAGACTTTCCTGCCTGGGCTGGCTTTGAACCGTGATCCTCAGATCTCAGTCTCCTGCACAGCTAGGAAGACAGGCGCACTTTTCAAGCTTATAGGAGTTCTTCATTTATGTGCTTCTCTAGAAAGACCTCGGTGACATGCCAAAGGCAACAGACATTGAAAACCACGTTTATTCATCGAGAGCTATGTGCCTTCTAGAACTTGAAGCTACCAGTTATTAATGTTAATGAAATGACTAATTCTCAAATCTCAACAGGAATGAATATGAACCCTAGTAGTAAGGGAAAGGAAGAGAAGCGCTGAGAGGTGACTTGAAGGGTCAGGACCCTGTGGGTGAGGGGCAGGCAGGGCAGAGAGGCCACCTTCGCAGCCCCCCTCCCACAAAGCAGTGCTGGCCACGTGTGTGTCACAGCCTGGCTCCACGTTCCATCAGCTTCCTTCTCTTACTGACTGGAAACTCCTTCAGGATTCGTTCACGAATGAGTTGGTCTTCCAGGCGTTTCTGTAGAATATGACTTGAGATAAAAATCTGCTGAGGATTTTCTTTGTGGGAAAACTTAAGAAGCCTAGACTTTTAGGAAAGCGTTCCTCTCTGATTTTGGGGACCCTGATGGACAGGCTGCTGAATAAACAAAGATAATTTAAAGTTCAAAAGCACAGTTCTTACACAGCACTGCCAAATTGAAGAATGAGAAAGTTAGTTTAACCCAGCTGTATCAGGTTCAGAATGAAGGCTTGCTTTATGCTTTTCTCTACCAGCTGGACCACATTTTTATACTCATGTCTCTTGATTGTAAAGATTGGAAAATGCTACCCGCTATCGAACCAGAGGTACTTTCTGTGTAAGCTTTTTCTGTTTGTTTGTTTTTTTGGGGGGGGGGGATTCTGTTGTTGTTTCAGCCTGTTGGCTTGTGCTTGTGAATTTGTATAAGTAGAAAGTTTTGGTCTAGAACTTTTCTGAATAAGCAATTAACAAGGCCCTATTATATGTTGTTGGTGTTTAAAAAAGAAAAAACAAAACACTCTGTTTTCCCTCCTGGTTACCGGGAGATAGCATCTAAAAGAAAGAAGCTGGCTGCCATCAGATTGCTCCCCACCCCATTCCAGGGGCCTTTCGGCTGCAGACCCCCGGCTGCAGACCCCCCGAGAGGCCAGGACAAGCAGCCCCAAATGTTCCTGACTTCCCAGCCCTCCGTCTGGCCTGGCCGTATCCACCGGCGGCCTCAGCATTTCATTGGACCTTCACAAAATTTCATTCCCAGCCAGAAAATCTCAATGCCAGTTAAAATTACCCACTTGAAGGTTTTGAAACCAGGAGATACATGTTATGTGTACGCTTGGTAGAGAGCTCTACAAAGGCCAATGATGATCCTACGGATGATGCTAAGCTAATGAATTTTTAATCCCCCTTAGGAGATTTTCATTATAACCAAATTGTGGGCATTAATTGATACATGGAAAATTTCACCTAAAATAGATATTAGTTCCAAATCCTTCAAGTTTTCCTCAGTGGTTTTCTAAGTCAGTTTGATGGACTGTTCCGTTTAGAGGAGTAATAATCTAACAACATTGCCAGTGCAAACTTCGATGTGTACTTTTATTATCTCTATCATCATACTTAGAGAACTTTGTAGTGTCTAGCTTAGCCACTGTCATTGTAGTAAGTACAACCTATTGTAACAACTCCCATCAGAGATGGGAGTTACTGACCAACCTACCAATCAATGCCTTTCATCGATGGGCGTGGCCAGTGTGCAGCCAGTGGAAGGTGGGGGCAGAGCTGCAGAGACTGCACCGCTGAGGGCAGCACCGGGGGGGCGGGGCCAGGCGGGAGATGTCTCCCGTCCCAGTGCTGGGGATGTAGAGAGCCTCGGGTGTCACAGAACAGTAAGTTTCCCTTCAAAATATAAAACATAGATGAGTGTTCCCAAACACCAAGAGGCATGAAGAAACGAAATCCTCATAATGATGAAAAGGATCCTGTTAACTAAATCAGCAAGATGGAGAACTTCCCTCCCAGCAAAGGCAGGCAAACAGAGTCCTGGAGACTGAGCTGAGGCCCAAGCCTGGCCAGGTTGCCAGCCGGCTTCCTGAAGGGCAGTGAGAAGAAAAGGTTTCAGCAGCAGGACAAGTGAACACAGCTCTTTTTCTGTACAAGTTATACTTGGACAGTGCTTATCTGGGAAGGGAAGTTACCAAACAAACTGTAAAGTAGGCTCTGGAGTTCATGCAGGTCCCTTATCACATCTGCATGCATTCTGTGAACACAGAGGCAGAGAGGGAAGGGGAGGGGAGGGGAGAGGGGAGAGGGGAGAGGGGAGGAGAGGGGAGGGGAGGGGAGAGGAGAGGAGAGAGGTCGCGTCTTCTGCTGGCTTGCTTGTTTGGACCTTACCCTATCTATCTCAACTTACCTCTTGAAAGTTCTGGCTCATATAGTTTATAAAAACAGCATTTACTTCACACATCTCTCTTTTTGTCCTGAAAAGCTATTGACAAAATTTGTGGATATCTTTTTGTTGTTGTTGATGGATCCGTTAATGCTTGGTTAATTAGAAGGCCTACTAACTAGAGTTTTGCTGTGGTTAAAGAAAGCTGGGGGAAAAAATAGGTTTGTGTGTGTTAGGAATCTGTCACATCTGGGAATTGAAGGCCACATAAGATGACTTCCCTGGAGCCACTGCCAGCTTCTTCTGTTGCCCTGGGCTAGAGCACTCACAAAGACAAAAGCCATATCTTCTCAGTAACACTTCAGCTTCTGCTCTTATTCTTCAGGCTTCTCAAAAGCTAGTCACTTCAACTCAGAACCCAATGCCCTTTAAACCTGTTTTTCTGTCATATAGAAGGCTTTTCAGATGGACTGGAGTCCATTCATCCTTTCTGAATATGTCCATATTTGAAAATACAGAAACTACCCAGTTGTCTTCTAGACGAACAGTTACCATGCATCTTTGGGAAATCCGCTGGCAGCTGGGGCGCATCTGCAGACCCCAGCAAGGCTGTGCTGTGCATGCTCTGGGCAGGCGCGTCCTCCAGGTTGGAGGTACTGTGCATCTCCTTGCTGCCCTCCTCCATTCCCAAGGACACGGGCACTCCTACGGCGTGTTCAGCGGGCAGCACCACTGACAGCCAGCTGCAGGTGTAGCTGCCATGTGATCACCCAACAGGCCCACATCACCAGCACTGCTGCCTGCAGATCCCGGCCGCGGCGCAAGGAAGATACGACTTAGCCAACAAAATGTGGCCCATGGGCAGGCTTTAGGTGGCTGTACGTCTGTAGCTATCTGGTTCTTGGGGCAAAGCAACATAGTAGACCCCAACTCGGTCCTGATAGCGCCTGCCGGCAGCCTGTGGTTCACCCTTCCTAGCACTTGCTGTGGGGGGGAGGGGGCTGTCTGGGCATCCCCCCAAGCATTGCTCTTCCGTGAGGTGCTGGGGATGCACCCCAGAGCCTTGTACGTACTGTCCGAGTTCCAGACTCAAAGTACCTGTATGAGACACGAGTTGGCAGGCACATAAATGCCGGGGACGCACGCGAGCAGAGTGTGAGAAGCGAGTTTTGAGATTTTAAAAATTATTTTGCTGATTTTTTTTTTTACAATCTTTTCTTGTGGTAAAGTTACTTCTTTCAAGGCAATCCTAACCATAACACCAATGGCTGCTAGAGAAGATGTTAGCGGCTATTTCCTGAAGCCTGTGCGCATTTAACACCAAACACTAAACTTGCTATAGCCACATGTTTATCTGGTCAAATTTTTGCTCTTCAGAATTATTTTTTACTATATTACTGCATAACAGGGCGTCGGTGTCATTTCCTTAAACAGAGAACACATGCTGTCCCTTCACCCCTGCATTCCCCCCTCCCCCCCTTATGTAAGCAGTGTTTTTGCAGGTTTCACGCTGCTGCGTTTGCATGCGTGCTCCCAAAGCAATAGGACCATACCAGCCTTCTCCCTGCCCTGCCCTGCCCGCCCCCCTCCTGCCACGCCCCCCCAGCCCTCTTGCTTTACTTGCCATTTTCTGTGGTTTATTTCTTCAGCCTATATTAATTGTACAAAGGGGTAATGTACCATGATAATTCATATATGCATATATTGTAAGTAAGTCCGATTAACCTCATCTGTTGCTCTCATTTTTTCTAGCCCGCCTACTGTTTGTTTTAGGCACACCTGTGGATTAACTAGGAAAAGTCCCCTAGACATCCACTCTGCGCATACTTAGAGTCAGGTGTCTGGAGCCACAGAGGTCAGGGATTCCTGTAGTCCATTTCAGACAGATTCCAACAGATCCAGCGTTAGACATGGCTTGGCAGTGTTGCCCTAGTGTCTCATACGGGATATGAGTGCCTGGCGGGTGTAGACATGGAAACCCCACCACAAATAAGGACACTCCCCCTACAGCCCGGGATGGGGGGGGGGGCGAGGGGGGGCTCCCGTGTGCACACACACTCTACCTACCTATGTGAACAGGACGTAAGCTTGACAGTTTAGCATGTTTCTTCCTCAGATACTGGGGAGAAGAGCCAATCTTCTGATTAGGAATTTTCAAAGACAAACTTACAAAAGGAAGAAGTAAAGTTTGCATTCCTTTATATATTTAGATATGACAGATTAAAAGCAAAGCAGGTGTGCAGAGTGTTTAATCTCCCCACCGTGGCAATCTCCAAATGCTTTGATGTTGTCTGCTTGCAAGACCCGAGACTCTTCCAGGAGCCAAATCCAGTTGACTTTATATGTTGTGCCCATCTCTTCTGCTGTTCAAAAAAAAAAGGAAAAGGAAAAGGTCCCTGCTCCTTCTTGTCTCTTTCCTTTATTGTAGAGTTTGCTTTGTTTGATTTTAAAGCTGCCATTATGTGGAAGTGTTGCAGGATAAATAATTGAGAAGAGTGCTCTGCGGGGAGACGGCTTCCCGCCTCCCCGGCCGAGCAGCAGCCTGCTCACCACGGGGAGAAGAGGAGAGACAGGAAAGCGACTTTGTAACTCACTTAATTAAATGTATTTGGTTTTTCAGATAGCTCCTCTTGTGCAGGATCTACATAGCCACTCCGTGGTTGCCGTGATCTTGGCAGGACTGGGCCTGGTATTCAGCATTTGTTTTGGGCATTGCTCCTCGATCTTGCGTGGACCTAAACTGTACTTGTGTTGAGTTTCATTTTCAAGTAAGGAGAGGTCGCGCATGCAAGTGGAGCCTGGTGTGATCATGAGGTCTGTGCCTGAGGGCTTCCTCGGTAGTTAACGTACCTTCTACCTACGTTTAAGGCAGCAAAGCAAAGAAGAGGTTAAGTGAGCAGAGCGGGCTCCAAGCAAGCCCAGTGCTGCTTTCACTGTCTTTGCAGAGGGAAAGCCTAGGCCGGCTCTCCTTTCACCTCCATCATTTCAAGAATTGCTTTGCCAATCCTTCACAGCAAATAATAATTTTAAGTGGACCAAAACAGAGCTGGGATATTTGCACTTCATGGTAATGATAGAGTAGCCGCGCTCCCTGGAGTCAATAAGCCAACAATTGAGTCATTTTTGCCTCCTGTGAGTGAATCACTGCAGTCAGCCTGAATGACAAGATTGCTTATGGAACCAGAGCCCTTCACTGGGCTGCTCTCCGATGGGGACCTGGGCTTCAGAGGGCAGCAGGTGGTTTAACACCGTTGTAAGTAAAAGCTGACTTTGTACCTGGAGGATCTGTACACAAGAAAATGGAACTGATGAGGAGCATTTGAGGTCCCCTTCCTCATTTCTTGTCTCTTTCCCCTTTCCCTGCTTCTCCTCCTGCCCTCCCCCACACAAGACACACTCGAGCCATGCGAAAGTCAGGGAGCCATACCCCACTTCAAACCTCATGCTTGAAATATGCACATCGTGATGCATGTGTATTGTGTGTTTAAGGTTGTTATTTAGTTTCTATCAATTACTGTGGAGCAAAAATTTAAACATAAGAAAAATACCATAATGATAGCATTTTTTGAAAAGTAAAACATTTCAGTGAGCAGGAAATCAAGACCAAGCATAGGGAAGGTGAGAGAATATTTTAGCTCCAGCTGGGCCTTGGTGGCTCATGCCTGTAATCCTAGCTACTCAGGAGACAGATCTGAGGACAGTGATTGAAACTCAGCCTGGGCAGGAAAGTCTGAGACCACCAAGACGCTGTAAGCAGAGCTGTGGTAGAGTGCTAGCTTTGAGCAAAAATATTCAGGGATGGCATCTAGGCCCTGAGTTCAAGCCCCAGAACTGGCACCCCCCCCCAAAAAAAAATCTAGCTCCAAACCCTTCCATCAAATGACCTCTGAGAGATCAAAGGTCTACAGAACCTCTTCAGCCGTCTTGTTGTTTTGGGGTGGGGGGAAGGGCCAGCGGTCATATTCCACAAGAGTACTGCAATGCCAGCCCTACAAATACTTAGTATCTGAATCTGAAAATGGAAATCAGAAATGGACTCAGAAAATGGAAATCCTATTTGCAAGCTGACAAATGCCTTTAAAATACAATTAATCTTAAGGATCCGAATGCGGCTTCATTTTTTTTGTTGTTGTTGTTGTTTCAAATGAATGGCTCCCAACGTTCCAAGTGTTAATAACTTGCTGGAGATTGATTGGTAGTAATTAAGAGGTTTGTATTAATCACGCTATTAAGCATTGTGACATAATAGCGAGAAGTGACTTCACTTGTACCTCACTGACTGCCCGATGCCACCGCTACGTGACCTGAGACTCCTGTTGTACAGGAAGGTTCGCTGGGAGAACCCGCACCCAGAGCGCATGCTGGGGAAATAACACCCTTAGCTACCCTGAGAAAAACTACCAAGCAGGTTTCCTGTTCTCGGTTCCTTTCCTTTCTCTTTGGAGTCTCCCCATCACGGGGCTCCTCTCTACCCCAGCTGATGCTCAACACACGCACCGCAGCCCACAGCACCTGCAGCTGCTCAGGTCTTCCCTCTGGCCTCCACATTTCGTTCTAGTCTCTCTCCTGCTGTGCCTGCAGCCCCCAAACTTGGAGAGCCCCAGATGCCATTCCTTGCTGGGCCAAGTCCTTCCCCTCGGCATCGGGACTTTCTTGTCTCCTTCTGCTCAATGGAGTCACGGTGGAGGCCTTCCACTGGGCCTCTGGTCTTCAGCATCAGACACACAGATGACTAGTCAGCTCAGACCCAGGAAGGCAGAGTTACTTCCTGTCTGTGCTCCACCCCAGCCTGGGACGTGGGGACGGGTCCCAGTGTTGACTCACTCATTTGGTTATTCACGCAGCAAACGCTGCACCTGAGGATGTTCTGTAGATGGACCTGCCACAGAGCCAGAAGCAAAGAATGAACATGTGCTCTGGAAAGCCAGACAAGTGAGCTGTGACTGCGGCCTGGCGTCAGGGCTGGGCCTGGCCTCGGACGAGGCCAGAGATGTTCTCTGACAGGAGTGTCAAGGGCGGCTGGCAGTGGGGGAAAGGCTGCCCCTGGGAAGAAGGGGTGGGTGTTGGGGGTTCTTGTTAGTAGTGATAGTGTTAATTTAAAGTCTGCGACTTGCCTTTTGGTTTATTGACAGATTACCTAATCCTAAAATATTTGTGGCAATTAAACCAAACGCAGTCAGATTACCTAATCCTAAAATATTTGTGGCAATTAAACCAAACACAGTACTAAGTTATTTTTTGATAGACTGTGATGTAAAAAATGTAAATAATTCAGATGCCATGGTTTCTCTTTCTGAAAGTTGCACCACTTTAAGAAATTCTAACAGACATGAAATTTGAATATATTGTAAAAAAAAAAAATACTTTCAAACTGCAGTGCCCGGTGTTTGCCTCTGTGTCCGTGGAGACTGAGGCTGTAGGTCAAATTCATGTGCAAATTCATGTGTGTTCTCTGTCAGGTGGAGGAGCCATGAACCACCCCCGGGTGCTAAGATATTTAAGGACTGAAGCAGACAGAGGCACACTGCTACCATACTAGGGCCCTTGTGGTTCGTAAAGATACATTTTATGTCTTTTATGATTACATGAGGATGCTAAAAACTCTGTTGCTAATAATGCCATCCCGCGGAAAAGACTGCATAGGGTGCCTCTGGAGGAGACACAGAATGCGACCTGGCAGTCAATCCCAAGAAAAGTTACTAAGGCAATCTGGAAATGTTATGTAAGATGTGGTGTTGATACCTGAAGCTTGTAGCTAGTAGGACATTGGCTCCGATTCCATTCAGTAATTACTATTGAATTACTATGTTTTAAAGATAATTGTTAGAGGTGTAGGTCTCACATTAGCCTACATCGTATTTAAATTGAGTTGTAAAATGTTGTAAACCTTTGATTTTCACCCATGGGTCCTTTTAGTAAAGGCCAGTATGAGCTGGTGAGTTAGTACTTGGCTTAAATAGAAAAAAAAAACACAACCTAAGATTCTCTGTATGTTTATGCTGCTTTGTTTGCTGGATCTTTTTCTTGGTATTGCTTGACTTTCTGTGTTTTAGTCTCATTTTTTCATATTTTGGGTTGAAGCCACGCTAAAGTTTAACACCTAGGAGATTTCTCACTCATGACTCCCTTTGCAAGTGCTAAAATCTCAGCCTCTCAAGCAAGACACCAGGCTCACAATTTAAAGACAGCATGGTATTGAGAAAGGACCAACCACCTTTCCAAGACGACGTCGGAAGCATCCTTCCTTTACACCGGCAAGAGAGTCCTTCCAAAACTCCTCTCATGCCAGTCTGGTCTGAAGCGGCACCCAGGAGCCGCCCAGCCACAGGCTCCCCTGCTGCCCCAGGGTGCTTTAGCCCCGTGAAGCGTAGGGACATTTGTTCCCACCTCAGATTGGGCCAAGTGCTGTATTTTTCACCTTAAAAGCCCATTTAAAAAGAAAAATATCTTTTGAGAGAAGGTACAGTCTGGAAGTCATTGCACTTAATGGAGTCCCTTTTAAATGTGACACTTTGTCCCATCAATTTATTCTAAATTAGTTGTCACTACCTAGGGAAGCTCTGCCCTTGATTGTCTTTTGTGATTGTTTAAAAACACATGGTATCATGCACACACACGCACACACACACACGCACACACACATACACCATATATATTTGTATATTTGCATGACTATATACTTTCTCACATTCCGGCTTCCTGTGTCTGATGAGAGCCATTATTAACATGGTTCTTCTCAAGTCTGAAATGGAACACAAGTTGTCACAACACACCACGTGACACATCTGTCATTATCTAGCCACAGACCGTCTCAGAACTAAGTGGATAGACACTGGACCTCCCAGACACAGGCCCATGGACAAAGACTTGGCAGCTGACACCGGCCTGGCCAACCTGCATGGGAGGAAGGACTGAGAGGCGGTGGTGTTTCGGAGGCAGCCAGCTTCCCACAGCTGCTGCAGCTGATCAGAAGCGAGAGCTTGAAGGGTTCCAAGGGGCTAAGACTTCATTTGCTCTGTGTGAGAGGACCCGCGTCTTCTCAGCCCCACTCTGACTGCAACTGGAGCATTGAGCTTCCCCCACCCGACCACAATAAGTGGGAATGAGAAACTGAGTTTCCAATTCTCATCAAGTCCGGGCCGTAACAGGAAAGATTCTCAGCCTTTCATCCGTTTATAGCTTTCTCTCCTTCGCCACCAAAACGCAGTGTGAAAGCGACCTCCACACCAAGTGTTCCGTGCGTGCGTTTCTGCCACCTTACCTGCAGCCTGCCCACTTCCCCATTCTGCACGGGAAGTGGGGGACGTGGCGTGCTCTCCCTTCTTAGCTGCTGGATCCTTCCAGCAGTCCCCTCCCTACATGGCTGTTCGGGGAGTTCATTCCACCACTCAAGACCTTAGGGATGCCACTTACCCCTCAAGACCCACACCCCTGCACCTGTGAACTGAATGTTAGGGATTCTAGACCAAGGCTGGGAGGTGGCGAGTGCTTCCTTCTCCTTCCCTTGCCAGCCTGGACCAGCATTTGAGTTTGAAAACACTCCATTTCCTTTCTTTCCTTCCAGTTATCTATGTTCTTTCAATCTGGCTCTACTTTCTTTCTTCCTCCAAGAAATTAGTTGCTAACGTGTGTGTGCGTGTGAGTGTGTGTGTGGTGCTGGGAGTTGAATTTAGGGCTTTGCAAGCTCTCTGCCACGCAATTCACCATTGGATTTTTTGAGGCCTTGTCTGAAAATACTTACATAGATTTCCCATGTAGTGGGAGAGCCACCATGTGACTCTGTATAGTAAGTTCATATTATATGTGAATCTTTGACCTTTTTGAGTATAGGATAAGGAATATAAACTATGACATACGCGGATTATTGTGACCCTTAAAAATTACTTGTTCTAAAGGCTCGCCGGTGGCTCACACCTGTAATCCCAGCTACTTAGCAGGCTGAGCGCTAAGGTGTGGCTTATAAGCCAGTCCAGACAGGAGTCCATGAGACTCTTTAATTAACCACCAAAAAGCCCAAAGTGGAGCTATGGTTCAAGTGGCAGAGCACTAGCCTTGAGTGAGAAAAGCAAGGGACAATGCTCTGATCCTGAGTTCAAGCTGTAAAAGCATCTGTGTGTGCACACACACCTGTCTGCATGCTCGTGCATGTGCGCGCATGTGCACACACACATTGTAGTTCTAATGAAAACAGATTTTTCCATTATACTTGCTTCCATATGCCTTGCTTTCTTTTCCTTCCCTACTTCCCACCCTGAGCCAGTTTTGGCGGGAGACACTCGGCTCTGGAGGCGGTATCTTCCAACAGGCACGTCTGCTGACCGTGGAGGAGGAAGGTGCTTTTCTAAGTTTTGACTGGCCACAGGTAATAGGGTGAAGCAAGGAAGGGTGCTGAGGAGAACCTCTGTTCCTGGGATCACGAAGGGCGGGAGGGCAAAGCCAGCACACAGTGACTGAGGGGAAGCGAGCTCCCTTCACGTCTACCATCTCCAACCCCGACTCTTCTCTTTGACTTAGGTGGTAACATCCATGAAGACCCCAAGTTAACAAGAGTGGGTCTCTATCCCGCCCCCCTCCCCCACAGATCAGCTTGAGGCCGAGCACCGCTCCGGAAGCCCGGCTGCTGGGACGTCTGGCCCCACAGACCCTAGAGAGCAGGTCAGCACGCGTGGCCTCTGTGGATGCGGCTGCTGACTTCTCTCCCGTCTCGGTTCCACAGGGAAGCTCCGTCAGCATAGATCAGTGGTGATGGCATCCACCTTCTGGCACTTCTGATGCTGCATTTTTCTAAAGCCTAGGTGTTACCTGAGCTTGCAACAGTGGAACATAGTGCAGGTGCTACATAAACAGTTTCGATAGATCTGTGGGCCCTCAGACCGAGAGCGTGTGTGCTTTTTGCTCTCTGATGCCACTGGAGAGGACACACATTGAACGTGGTCACTGCAAGCCGGCGCCACCCAAAATAGAAACTCATTCAGGGTAAACTGGCTGTCCTCCCCGGCTCTCCAGGGCTGCCGTGGCGAGGCTTCCTTCATACAGGTGTGTTGATGCCCCGGGCTGGCTGGCCACAGTCCATTCCATTTACAGAAGCTGAATTAAACAATAACTATGGCACTTGCAAAAAAAAAAATGGAGGCTGTGGGGGCAGGGGAGGGGCAGGGTGAGCTCACGGGAGACGCATGGAGGCTGTGGGGGCAGGGGAGGGGCAGGGTGAGCTCACGGGAGACGCATGGAGGCTGTGGGGCAGGGGAGGGGCAGGGTGAGCTCACGGGAGACGCATGGAGGCTGTGGGGGCAGGGGAGGGGCAGGGTGAGCTCACGGGAGACGCATGGAGGCTGTGGGGCAGGGGAGGGGCAGGGTGAGCTCACGGGAGACGCATGGAGGCTGTGGGGGCAGGGGAGGGGCAGGGTGAGCTCACGGGAGACGCCTGAACTTTGTCAGGGCCGAGGGAGCCCTGCTGCAGTTGTCAGAGCTTGTTGATGTGCTGGGAACGGCACTTTTTTTTCCGCCTGGATTTTGTGGTTCTGCCTTAGGAAAGAACGTAAAATAGAACGGAAGAACAAAGTCCCACTCTATAAATCAGCAGCTGCTCCTTGCCAGATCAAAGGAGTGACATTTTCGCTCCTGGACTAGTTGTCCACTCGAGGGCTTGACAGGCAGCTAACAGCTGTCCTGCTAGATGGTGCGGGGCTGAGCCTGCGTCTCCTTCCGCGCAGATGACAAGCTAATCAGAGGCGCATCCTCCGCACACGCCTGCGAGTGCACTTTCATCTCTTCAAACATCTCTAATCCACAACTGCTAAATAGCTTGATGCATTTTTGGCAAGCGACTGCTTAGGTGGTTTCCACTGAGAAGTAGAATCTAGAATTAGTGCTTCCAGCAAAGGTGACCAGGAGTGCTAAGAAGATACTAGATTGTAGGTCGGCTGGGATCTTCTCCTCTTAGGGTGATCTGTACATGCCTAGGAACAGAAAGGGAGCCAACGACAAGTGTGTGCAAGTGGTTATCAAGTGACCGGTTGGTTCTCGAGGCCTAGTCAGGCTGTTGTATTCAGAGATATGAACAGGAATGAGGAGGAATTGGTAATTCTAAAAATGGTAATTCCTACCTTTTACATCGACAGAGTTGCATGAAGCTGTAGATCCATCTTCCCCGTCCACAAAGTTGTTTTCAGAAGCACTGTAAGGTGTGCAGGTATCCAAATGTGGCACTGTAATGTCAGTAGTAAAACTTACAAAGTATTCAGCTTCTAGTTGATTTCCATCAGTAATAAACCACGTACAGGGTGCAGCTACATGCTGCTGTTATCTATTGACTTGGGTCTTGGACCCTAGATAGGAATACCTTTGTTCAGTGTTTTCAAGTAGCTTTACAAGTGCATGATAAATAGCCATCCATGAATGATCCGGTAGCATTTTGTAAGAGTAAACGAGCTTCAAAACCATAGCCTGCTGTGATGTTTTGTCACATGCCACCGGGTGTGACTGTAGCCATGGAGTAGGGTTCATTGCAGTTCAGTGTTATAGAGGACATAAAAGACAATTCCTCATCTGTGAGAAAGTTTCTCAAATCTCACTTAGAAAACAACTCTACAATTGGCCGTGTGTACCTTGGCCATAGAAGGTTAACAAACTTTCTCCATTCACGAGAGACAGCCTCCACGAACTATTTCCACAGGAACACTCTATTGGCTCCTTTAGGAGGCGCAGGTGGAACATGATGAGTTAAACTGTTATAAATTGGTGTTGACACAAGTGATTGAAAGACTGTCTAGACCTCAGATGCCCAAAATGTGCAGGGGGTGTATTTTTTTTGTTTTTAAGTATAAAATTAAAATAAAATAAAATTGTATAGTTACATGAGTAAGGCAATGAGTCCATTTCCTATCGAGCATTGTTACCCCCTCCTTTGTTTTTCCCCAACCATCCCTTCCCTCCCCACCTCCTCCAGCCTCCCCAACTCCTGCACTGAAGTTGTGAAGTTCGTTTTCAACCTAGTGTCTTGTACATCTCATTGTTACAGTGGGGCATCCTGTATCCTTATTTCAGCATTTTGTTATTTCCCTTCCCCTCCCCCAATTAGAAAAATGTATATACAAGATGCAGGACACCGAATCAAATACAGTGACAACAGGGGTTGTGCCATGGGGGAAGAACATACAAAGAAATAAAAAAAAAATCACATAGTACATTATAAATATGTTAGAAACAATAGCAAGCAAGAAAAAAAAAACACTTGTGTCCCTATCTTGGGGTTCATTTCCCTTAACATCATCTTATCTGGTCATATGTACATTGCTTTTGACCTTTTCTGCTTGTCTGAGACATATACTAGTTATTGTAAATAAGGGAAACCATGGGGCATGTGTATTTTTGTGGCTAAGATTTACAATTAAAAGTTGATCTTTGTAGTCAGGTGTGTTACCCATGGCTCACGCCTGTAATCCTGGCAACTCAGGAGGCTGAGATCTGAGGATTTTGATTCAAAGCCAGTCTGGGCAGGAAAGCCTGTGAGATTTTTATTTCTAGTTAATCTCCAGAAAGCTAGCGATGAAGCTGTAGCGCAAGTGACACAGCGTTAGCCTTGAGCAAAAAGCACTTAGGGCCAGCACCCCGGTCCTGAGTTCAAGCCCTGGACAGCACCAAAACAAAATGCAACCTTGATCCTTGCAAGTCTCCGCGTTCAGGCACAGTACTAGAGATTTGAATTTTGAATGTGCAGCAGGGCTTCTTAAATGCAAAGACGCACAGATCACCTGGAGGCCTTTTAACACAGAGATACGGGTGCAGGTGGTGTAGACACGGAGGCTACTGTGTTCGCTTTTGTGTCTTCACTAAGCGGGAAGGGAAGCTGACCCCGCGGGCTTCAGGAGCAGAGCAGCAGGAACTGGGGAGCCGTTTAGGGAGTGTGTGTCCAGACGTCCCCCTGGCTTCTCCCCCTCTCCAGCAGGTGCCTGCTCCAGCGCGCCGCGTCCCCTTCATGGCATTACACTTAATTATAGGTTAAGCTGTGATTTCTGGAAAGACCCTACCATATGGACATATGCTCCTTGTAGGAGTGAAACACACTATTTTCCTTTTATCAACCCAGCATGGGTATTGTTAATAGCCACACATCTATTCCTAATTATTACCTATGAGAGAACAGAGCTCTTTAGCAGCATCGGATAGGAGCATTTTGACTGTAAGCTGATATTTAATGAGTTCTTGCTATTTGCTAGGCACTGCAACAACTATCTCTCTCTCTCGCTCTCTCTATGGTAATATGATATATGCTACTTAATATATTAATATTATATAATAATCAAATCATAATTACACACACACGCTATTTCTCTCTCAAGCCTCCAAATAATCCAGGCCTACCTATTTCCCTAGTTTGTAGACAGGAAACAAACTGAGACTTGGGAAGATTATATAGACTTGCACAAAATTACCCAGCAAGCAAAGGGCAGAAAACACGAGGCCCCTGCCTCTTCCTGGAGTTTGTCTATACATCACTCAAAGGAGGGCATTTCCGGAAGAACCGATGTGGCTCCCTGGAAGTTGAGGGAAGATCCTGAGAGAAGGAAGTAGAAGGCCGCAGAGCTAGACAGGACAGGACTCAAGGCAGATTCGCAAAGCCACCAAAGGTGCATGATTTCACACTCACCCTTAAATGTTGCCAGTTTATCGATAGATCCTTTGTGTGTTTTACCGTGTGGGCAAACTGACTGGGAGCTATGACTTGCCATGTGAGAGCGTGTTCCTAAGTCGCAGACGTGTCCCCTTCTTTCACTCGCTTGGCTTGTGTCTGTTGGGGATCCAGCGTGTGGCCCCTAGTGAAACACCTTGGTTTGCGGCCTGACCCAACCAGGCATGCGCCCAAGGGCATGCTGGTGACTGCTGAGTCTGTCTAATAATTCCCTGAGTGAACGGTTTCAGCATGTCCTTCTGAGGAAAGCCTACTTATAACCCTAACTCAGTGCAGAAACACTTACCTTCTCTTTCCATACATCAGAAAACAAACAGAAACTTGCCAAGTGATTTGCCCATGCTGAGGACTTATTACTGAAACACCAAGTGGGAGCGAGCTTTGTGGCACAGCACCCTGCTCCAGGCACACGATGCTGGGCAGCAAGTGCGCAGGCAGGGCTCTGGCCACCTGGCTGCCTGCACTCCCTGCCCAAACCCAGCCCATCCCGAAGGCAGGCAGCGCTCTGCAGCGCGGGCTGGGGCTGGCTGCTTTCCCTGAGACTCCTGCCCAGACCCAGGAGCTGCTTTCCAGGTGTGGCTGTGATAGTAACTCAGCAAGGAGTTTAGCAGCCATGAAAGGGGGTGCGTGTCAAACCAACCAGCTATCAAGAATCACACATCTGCTGGCGCTGGTGGCTCACATCTGTAACCCTGGCTACTCAGGAGGCTGAGATCTGAGGATTGCGGTTCAAAGCCAGCCGGGGCAGGAAAGTCCGTGAGGCTCTTATCTCCAATAAACCACTGGAAAGCTGGAAGTGGCGCTGTGGGCTCAAGCAGTAGAGTGCTCGCCTTGAGCTGAAGAGCTGAGGGACAGCGCCCAGGCCCAGAGTTCAAGCCCCACACCAACAAAAAAAGAAAAAAAGAAAAAACAATCACACATCTTCTACCTGAACTATGCTTTGCACTAAAAGTATTTGAAAAAAAAAATGGAAGTTTCTCAAATTTCAGTTGTAGGAAACTATGCAATACCAAAAAATGTTTGGATTTTTGAGGGGATGGGGGGAGAGGAGGCATCGCTCCAGCAGGATAGTAAGGTGAGAGTTAGTGATATTTGCCATGTTAGGTAAATTCTTTTAATGTACTGGATTCTTTCTTCTTAATTTTTCACCTCTGGGTTGACTTTAAAAGGTTTCATGATTTTGGATAGTCATTGAATTTATTCCTATAATTAGGTTATTCTAAGGCTAACGTGCCAGTAGATAATTTTTAAGGAACACGCATGCTAATAACGCATTTTCTATTTGAGTGCAGTTAGAGAGCAGCAGACAGTCTTTATGGTCCTCTCCAAGATGCTGTGTGAGCCTGGGAAATAACTCACCAATCAATGAAAGGAGTGCACGTCGCGGCCCGCTCTGCAAGGACCCGCAAATGGCGTTCTCTGTAGCCCTTAAAAAACTCCCAGTGAGGGTAACGCAGACTCTCTTTTAAGCAGGATCTGGATCAGGTTCCAGGCTTGCTACCATAGTCTATACTCAGATTATGTCAAAGAACTATTTAAGAAGCTAAGAAGACTTGAAAACTTAGGGTTAAATTGTTTATATACCAATAGAGAAATACATTATATGTCTACAATCTCAAAAAACATCTTACAATGACATTAAAACTTGGGAGGATTTTTTTTCATATCCGATACAGATGAGAAACCTCGCAGTCTCTGAGCTGGGAAGAACTTGTGGGAGTTTTCATGAAGGTTGGGTGCAGCAGCTACGTTTTGGTTAGTTGGATGTCTTCAGCAATTTTTCAAATGTTTTAGGTTTGGCAAAGTCCAAAATGTTTTTTGCCAAGACCCTCTTTTCCCCTATTTTTTAAACCCGTGTGAAATTCAATCCATATGTGACTGATTCATTTACACTTAACTCATCAAAATGTTATTTTGTGAGGCCCAGTTAATATCCAAGAGCCCCGCAGAGCCTTTTGAAGATAAGTCTTTTGTCTTTCTACAACAAGTTGCATTTTTCCATGTGAATGGAGCGTGGCCCCCCAAGGGGGGAGCTGTGGTGACTTTCAAGTCTGCAACTTCATTTTTACATTTAAGTAGAATCAAATCTTGATACTCTGTTTATTCCTTGAGTACTGGAAAGATCATTTGAAAATATGTATAAGAGGAAGTGGGGAACTCCCCACGTCATGTAGTTCTGTCCATATTACATGGGAAGTTCATTGTAGCAATACTGAAGTTATTCCTCGTGTGATTCGTTTTGGCTCCATTTTATAGTCACCGGCGTGTCTTCTAAGGGTGGCCCCGGGTCACTGGTCTGGGGAAGGTATACTTTCGTATTTCAGTACCAAAATTTTCCTAGAGTCATTAAGGAAATAAGCCAGGGTTTGGGGAGTTAACAATAAAATGTATCAGGATTACCAGGAGCTGACAATTGGCAGGACTTGTACGTTCGGAGATTTCTGAAAAGTTGGAGGCCATATGTTTTTGAAATTGTGTGATTTGAAAGAATGTGGTAGAATTCTGAATCTGGCAGGGACTAGCACGATGGATCATAAATATTGTTTGAGAACAAAAATGTAGAGAGATTCAATGGAGCCCACGTGATAAAGCAAAATACCCATAACCCCTCTGGATGTGTGCGTACAGAGCTGCAGACTTACTTGCTGGGAAGTGGGCTGGGAAGGGCGGTGCGTGCACGCATGCATGTATGCGCGCGCGTGTGCATGTGTGGGGCTGGTCAGCCCTGGCCGTGGCAGCAGCCTGCAGTGGTGCCGGCCCGGCCGGGAAGAGCACAGGGGCCCCGCTCCGCGCGCCGTCTGTGTGGCTGGGCAGCCTCCGTGGAACCACCTTGTGAGTGGACCCCGTTTTTACTAACCATCCTGGGGCGTCTCAGGAGTGACCTGTGAGTGAACCTCTAACCTTGCCCGTGATGATTTGTTTGAAGGCAGCCTGCACTCTCCGGCTGCAAGCTGCGAGCTGAGGAATGGCTCAGGAAGGCAGCTTCGCCCAGATGACAACAGAAAGGAAGCAGAAGGGTGGGATTAAAGGGGAAACCATAGCCAGCAACTGGTTTTACCTAGCAAGTGGGCTACAGTACACAGGTGCGCACACACACACACACCACACACACACACACACACACACACACACACACACCTTTCCACTAGAAACTTCCAAGCTGTTCCGAGCATCTTTTGGGGTCTTCACTTGAGCCATAGAGAGGTGCACTGCGAAAGCACTGGGGAAGTGTGGAAATGGGCTCCTCTCTGAGTTGAGGGCTTCTTCTGGAAACCTCTGGCCGTTTCTCTGCCCCTGAGGTGACGTGGGTGGGTGACGCAGCCACACCCCACGTGGCCACCTCCGCTGGCAGGCGCGTGCGGCTGCCCTGCTGTCCTTGTGTGACACGAAACCCCGTGTGCGGGGCTGTGCGCTGAGACCCGTGCTAGGAGCTCGCGTGAGGGCTCCGCGAGGATCTTCACCTTAGAAGGAACACAGAGCCGGGCTGTGCCAGTGGTTCAAAGCCAGCCCTGGCGGGGAGGCCCATGAGACTCCTGTGAACCACCAGAAAACTGCATGTGGCGCTGTCCCTCAGAGAGCTAGAGCACTAGCCTTGTGCAGAAAGAGCTCAGGGAAAGTGCTCAGGCCGGGTTCAAGCCCCACGACCAAAGGAGGGGTGGGGTGGGGGAAGAGCACAAAGCTCCTGAGTTGTAGAGCTCTGCGGCCGTCCAGCCTGAGCGCGCACGTGGTCATCCATCCTTAAGTCTCTGTGTGCTCAGGATGCAGAGCCAGCATGGGGTGGGGGGGCAGCCCGCAGCGATTCCCTGCCACGCCCAGGGCCTAGAATCTGCCGTGATCCCTAAGCGGGAAAGCACTGGGACCAGGTAGCTCCTAAGTGGTCGAAAAGTGTTTTGTTCTTATTAGATTTGGAGAAATAAAGGAGATTTCTTATCAGCTTACTGTTTGCACATGAATATTTGATGGGTATTATTAAACATTAAAGTAACATGAAGTAAGCATTTATGTTTATATTTTCACCAAAATGAGGTCCAGCTTCTCGGACAAGTAACAGCTTTTCCTCTCCATTCCTGAGATTCCATCTCCACCTGGTCTGAGCGTGCCTGCCCGGCTCATCTCTCATCCCAACCATGTGTACCTGAGGCTGGGGTCGAGAGGGGGCTGGCTTTATGTCCCCAGCCCCGGGTGTCCCGGCTCAGGCTGCAGAGGCCGCCCCCAGCTGGTTCTGACCCCGGCATGACCCCGAACTTTACAGGCTTAAGCTGCAGGAGTTGCCTAAGAGCAGAAGTCTTTCTGGCCAGCACTTATTACTGCTGTGTTGGTGATAAAACTTCAGACAGCCTAATTGATGGCTCTGCTGACCTAACAATACCTTCTGAACCAGTGCCAGGGCCTGGTCTCCATTTATGGCCAGCTGCAAGGAGGAGCTGTTCCCTCAGGATCGGCCAGGGGACAGCTGCCCAGCCTGTGACCTCTACCCAGACCCCTGCCTGTGCCAGAGGCCGAGCCGGGCTGGAAGGAAGGAAGCTTTCTCCTGGAGACGGCTTGTCCTCCCCAGCTGGGGGGTGGGGGAGCACAGGGGGCAACTGGCTGTGCATTCGCTGCCAGAGAAAATGCTTTTAAATTGAAGACAAGGCTTTTCAGCATGCACGCATGTGCGCGTGCACGCACAGACCTTCTTCTCAGTTCAGCTATTCACGCAGTGTTCTCCACGCAGAGGCGGAGGTGGGTGACGAGGCTTCTCTGTTCTGTTTCAGGTTTATTAATGCCAGGAGGAGAATAGTGCAGCCCATGATCGACCAGTCGAATCGAGCAGGCAAGTTGCAACCGGCGTCAGTCCCCGCGCGCGCCCGCACGCGGCGCAGCCTGGCCCTCAGGTCCGGCGCAGGAAGTGGAATCACCAGACTAAGGCAGCCCCCAGGCATTCTGGGAGATTTTTTTTTCATCTCCTCAAAAATTTGCTCCAGAAAGCAACTTCACTAATTGGTGCTAATTGGAGATTCTCTCCCCGACTCTCTTGAGTCTGCTTTCTATTTTCTTTCTGAATTGGTGACTGGGTACCAGCGTGAGCACCGCAGCTGCGGCCCCGTGGCCCTCACCACCCGCGTCCCGGCCCCTGGGTGGGGCGCCCGTGGTCTCTCACCTTTCACCACTCTGGAGTCATGGCGACTACACTTGCCGCATGGCCCAGCGGCTCTGCGTTCCACAGCAGCGGCCACGCCGCCGGCCAGCAGAGCCTCACGCACATATTACACAGCCACTGGCTGAGACACACCACACACCCACCCCCCAGGTGCAGTTACCATACAGTCCCCAGAGCCAGCCCGACCGCTCCCCCATCCACCTGCCGTCCACCCCCATGCACTCCCTCCCACCTGTCCCCTCGTGTCCATCCACCCCACCTGTCCACTCCTGTCCACTCCCGTCCATCCGCTCCCATGCGTCCGTTCCTGGCCACTTTCCTTTGACGCAGGCGTGTCTGCCCTTGTGGAGAGGTGCTGTTCTCTGTCACAGGGTGACTTCCAACCCTCCTCTTATGGGTGACAGTCTCACTCACAAGGGCCCTGACTTGAGTAAATACTGACTGTGTTTGTTTGCCAGTTCTGGGGCTTGAACTCAGGACCTGGACACTGTCCCTGAGGGTTTTATTTTTGGCTCAAGCCTAGTACCACTTGAACCGCAACTACACTTCTGACTTTCTGGTAGTTAATTGTCTCATGGACTTTGCTGTCAGTGTTGCTTTGATCTGGGGATCCTCAGATCTCAACCTCCTGGGTAGCGAGGATTACAGGTGTGAGCTACCAGTGCCTGACTGAAAATTACGCATTCTTTTCTTTTGTCGATCCTGGGGCTTGAACTCCGGGCCTAGGCGCTGTCCCTCAGCTCCTCAGCTCAAGGCAAGCGCTCTATCATTTGAACCACAGCGACACTTATGATTTTCTGGAGGTTTATTGGACATAAGAGTCTCACAGATTTTCCTGCCAGGGCTGGCTTTGAACTATGATCCTCAGATCTCAGCCTTCTGAGTAGCTAGGATTACAGGTGTGAGCCACCGGCTCCCGGCCAAACTACCCATTCTTTAGCATGATTTCCCAACAAAACTGAAATAGCATCCCCATTACCAGAGGCCAGCAGGCCTAAGATGGAAAGATTTAAAACAACTGAAATAGATAGCTGCCAGGTTTGCACTTTCTTTGGTGTGGGTAAAAAGGCAGATATTCAATTGAATCTGTCTTAAATCTGCAAAATTATACTCAAATTTCATAGGGCGTTTTGCTGTGGAAGTGTTTGTAAGCTCCTTGAGGTCGCGGGGTCACAACCCCCCCCCCCCAGCTCAGCTGCTCCTCCCACCACCACAGCCTCCCCTGACGGGCCAGCAGCCACGCCCACGGGGCTGCTGGCGGCCTCGCCCAGAGTGTTTTGTATGTGATTATTCCCGTGCACCGCACACCTGGTCGTGCTCCCCTCGCAGCCCCGTCCCATTGTTGCTGTGACATTTCCTTGCTGCAGAGGGACAGTTGCTGATGGTTTGGTATGTCTTCTCTTCTTTCTCCTCTGTGTCCTCGAATGACTACAATCAGGTTTTCTTCTTGATCCTTCAGTGAGCCAAGGAGCAGCGTATAGCCCTGAG
>NW_024870785.1:2235000-2365000 GCF_019054845.1 Dipodomys spectabilis | reverse complement strand
CTGCAAACATTGGCAAGAATCTGCAGCTAAATTTAGATATAAGATTTGCAGTGTCTGTTGTTTTTTTTTTTTTTTTCTTTTCATCTTTACCCATCAAAGTATAAGAATGTTCAGGAGCTTGACCCGCTTTCTTTCCCCCCGTCTTTAGGTTTGCAGAGCGTGCCCGGGGAGTACGTTTCTCAGGGTGGTCCCATGGGAATGAGTATGGCACAGCCAAGCTACACTCCTCCCCAGATGAGCCCGCACCCTACTCAGTTAAGACACGGACCCCCAATGCACGCGTATTTGCCAAGCCACCCCCACTACCCCGCCATGATGATGCACGGAGGACCCCCCGCCCACCCTGGAATGACCGTGTCCGCACACAGCCCCACAGGGCTAAATTCTGTAGAGCCCAGTGTTGGTGGGCAGGGCGTGGATGTCCATGCCCAGTAGTGGAAGGGAACTCAAGGGAAAAGGAAACACACGCAAAAACGATTTTAAGACTTTCTGAACTTTGACCAGATGTTGACACTTAACATGAAATTCCAGACAGCTGTGATTCTTTTTTACTTTTGTCATTTTTCATCAAGCAACAGAGGACCAACACGACAAGAACACAAATGTGAACGAAACCATGGGCTCCCTGAGACAATGCTGTCCATGGAAAGATCCTCTGGAAGAAGACTCTGAGAGTTACAACTACTGTAGTATAAACGTAGGAACTAAGTTAAACTTGTACATTTCTGTTGATCACTCCGTTACGTTGCCTCAAATAGTTTTAGAAGAGAAAAAAAAATATATCCTTGTTTTCCACACTATGTGTGTTGTTCCCAAAAGAATGACTGCTTTTGTTCGTCAGTGAATTCACTACCCAGGAGAGACTGTGGTGTATTTGAAAGCTGTTGGGTCATGCTGGAGGCATGACGGGCACGGGGGGACCTCGTCACCCCAACTCCAGCTTCAAGAATGTGTTTTCATGCCCAGCCTTCATTCCTCCATAAACCTGTCCTTTAGTTTCAGACAGATCTTTATATAGTTTGCGCTTCATAAGCCAATTCCTGTTATGATTTTGGGGGACTCTTCTCTGAAGAGCTTACCAGTGAAGATGCACACCAAGCGGGGCTCCTTCAGGGCCTAGCCCAGCCGTGGACAGAAAAACCAGAAGATGGGTAGCTTTCCTCCACACACCCAGAAGCTAGGAAGCAGGACCTCCTCAGACACTCAACGCGCGGGATACGGAGGAGTGCGCGTGCGCGGAGACTGTAACTAACTCCCTACAGAGTTCGGTCTATTCATTGTTCCATGTTAGATATTCTATGTGTTTACCTCAATTGAAGAAAAAAAGAATGTTTTGCTAGTATCAGATCTGCTGTGGAATTGGTATTGTATGTCCATGAAATCTTCTTTTCTCAGCACGTGTTCCTCACTAGAAGAAAATGCTGTTACCTTTAAGCTTTGTCAAATTTACATTAAAATACTTGTATGAGGACTGTGACGTTATGTTAAAAAAAGGTGTTAAGTCACAAGATGCGGTAATAAATATTTCATTTTTGATTTTTTGTTGGGCTTCGGTGTTTTCTCTGGTTTTAAGCGACAGACAGTGTGGAAAGCAGGGGAGTGCCGCGCTGGGAGGTGGGGTGGAGGCGAGGGTCAACTCACCAGCCTTCCTTGAGTGTAGCCGCGAAGGAAGTGCACCTTCCCGGGCCCCGGTGCCGGCCCACGCCGGGAGCTCAGGGGCGGGCTCTGCAGAGGACTCGACAGTGCTGCGGGCGCATGCGCTGGGCCACGCAGGGCCGCGGTGCCGGCCCACGCCGGGAGCTCAGGGGCGGGCTCTGCACAGGACTCGACAGTGCTGCGGGCGCATGCGCCGGCCCACGCCGGGAGCTCAGGGGCGGGCTCTGCACAGGACTCGACAGTGCTGCGGGCGCATGCGCCGGCCCACGCCGGGAGCTCAGGGGCGGGCTCTGCACAGGACTCGACAGTGCTGCGGGCGCATGCGCCGGCCCACGCCGGGAGCTCAGGGGCTCTGCAGAGGACTCGACAGTGCTGCGGGCGCATGCGCCGGCCCACGCCGGGAGCTCAGGGGCTCTGCAGAGGACTCGACAGTGCTGCGGGCGCATGCGCTGGGCCACGCAGGGCCGCGGTGCCGGGCCCACGCCGGGAGCTCAGGGGCGGGCTCTGCACAGGACACGACAGTGCTGCGGGCGCATGCGCCGGCCCACGCCGGGAGCTCAGGGGCGGGCTCTGCACAGGACTCGACAGTGCTGCGGGCGCATGCGCTGGGCCACGCATCTCACTCAGGGCTCTCGGGAAGATGGAGACTGGTGAGGGCGGGTCATTAGCCTCAGCTACAGACGGGGCCTCCCCTCCGTAACCAACCGTTCTGGCGGTGCTGCGGCCTTGGCCTTGTGAGGCCCGGGCTGCTCCTCCATCCGGGCCTCCGGAGCCTCGTGCGTGCTCTCAGGACCTCCGGAGCCTCGTGCGCGCTCCATCAGGGGCCTCCGGAGCCTCGTGCGCGCGCTCCATCCGGGCCTCTGGAGCCTCGTGCGCGCTCCATCCGGGCCTCCGGAGCCTCGTGCGCGCTCTCAGGACCTCCGGAGGCTCGTGCGCGCTCCATCCGGGCCTCCGGAGCCTCGTGCGCGCGCTCCATCCGGGCCTCCGGAGCCTCGTGCGCGCTCCATCCGGGCCTCCAGAGCCACGTGCGCGCTCCATCCGGGCCTCCGGAGCCTCGTGCGCGCTCTCAGGACCTCCGGAGCCTCGTGCGCGCTCCATCCGGGCCTCCGGAGCCTCGTGCACGCGCTCCTCAGGGCCGGCTCCAGGTCCGGGCCGAGGACCAGCCGGGTTGGGAGGCGGCTGAGGCGCTCGACGGTTCAGACGGCGGCTTTTCCTCGCGCTAGACGAGGGGAGCGGCTGGGACTCGACCGCGCGGGCCTCGAGCCCTCGCTAGCTGAGGCCCGGCGGCCCGGGAGGGGCCCGAACTGAGGGAAGCGCCGCGGGCCGACGACTGCCGCGGGCCCTGGGACGGAGACGGCTCCGAGGCCTCGGTGAGACGCCGGGGCGGCGCCCCCGCCCCGCCCGAGGCCCCGCCTCCCGCGCGCCGGTGCGCTCCCGCGCAGGCGTGTCGTGCGCACGTGTGTTCGCGGGAGCAGGTGCGCACGGCGCGGGGGCGCGCGCGGGGCGGGCTCCAGCGCGGCCGGGGAGCGGGGGGGGGGGGGGCGGCGCGCGCCCTCCCCAGCCCCGGAGACCGTCCGGAACGCGCGTGGCCTTCCAGCCGCCCGCAGTCGGCGGGGCGCGGGCTCGGCGCGAGGTTTCCCAGGACGCGGTGGCGGCGGCCGCCGGGCGCGGACGGGTCCGGAGCGCGCGGGCGCCCAGGGGGGCGGGGGGCGGGCGGGCGCCCAGGGGGGCGGGCGCGGGGGGCGGGCGCGGGGGGCGGCGGGCGGGCGGGCGCGGGGGAGGGGCGGCGGGCGGGCGGGCGCGGGGGGCGGGCGCGGGGGGGCGGCGGGCGGGCGGGCGCCCAGGGGGGCGGGCGGGGGGCGGGCGCCCAGGGGGGCGGGCGGGGGGCGGGCGCCCAGGGCGGCGGGGGGCGGGCGGGGGCGGGGGGGCGGGCGCCCCGGGCGGGGGGCGGCGGGCGGGCGGGGGCGGGGGGGGCGCGGCGGGCGGGCGCCCAGGGCGGCGGGCGGGGGACGGGCGGCGGGGGAGGCGCGGGCGGCGGGGGAGGGGCGGCGGGCCGCGGCGTTTCTATGGCGACCCCGGGCGGAGGTCAGGCGGGGCTGCGCGGCCGCGGTCATTTATCAATGTCACCGCATAATGACTCTCCCCGCAGCCTATTGATGAGGATAATTACATTAGCGCGGCGGCTGATCAATGGGCCCGCGCGGGCCTCCCCCGACGGCGCCTCCGCGCGCGCGCGCCTCCACGCAGGGCGCGGTCCCGAGCAGCTGGAAAACCCCACGTCGATGCCGACAGACGAAGTGTCGGCCTCGCCCCGCGGACGGGGGGGGGGGGGGGGGCCGCTGGGCCGGGACCCCGGGCGCGCGGGGCCGCAGCACCTCCGGACTTGACGCCGCGCGTCCTCGGCCCCTGCCCGCGCCACCGCGTAGTCAAAGGCGCCCGCGTTTCCTGGTAAAGTGACCGCGGGGCCAGGTGCGGCCCCCTCCGTCGGGGAACATTCTAGACTCTGACCACATCTCCTGGAGCCTGTGGCTCTTTCGCAAGCCCTGCGGGCCGCGCGCGCTCGTGTGCGGGCCCCGCGGAGCCGCCCGGCCGGGCCGAGGACGGGGCGGCTGGCCGGCGGAGGAGCGGGAAGGGCCGCACCCCGGCGCCGCCCGCGCCTGCGCTCCGGGCGCCCAGTTCCCGCCACTGCCGCCTGCAGCGGCGGGGGCCGGCGCGGGATGAGGCGCTGCGGCCGCCCCGACCCCGCGGACCCCGGCCCCGCGCACGGCGCGTCCGGACCTCCGTGGAAACGGGCCACGCGCAGGCACCGGAGCCCCGCCGGGCGGGCGCAGGGGGCGGGCGGGTCTCGGCCCGGGGCCTTTCCCATGAGAGCGGAGTTCTTCGCCCGTCAGTGGCGCCGGACGGGCCCGGGCCGGACTGGCCGCGCGCGCTCGCTCTGGTCTGTCTGTCTGTCTGGCGCTCTCCCCCACTTCATGGTGAAACTCCCCGTTCTCTACGTCGCCTCTCTCGAGGCCTCGCGAGGTCGCTGCGGTGTCGGGGCGCGGGCTGCGGGGCCGCCCGGTGACTGGGGGATTTGGGGATCACGCGCCCCGGCGGACTAACGCGGACACGGGCGCGCGGACGACCCCACCCCCCCCCGCGCGGGCTCGAGGCAGGGGCGCGCGGGGACTCGAGCCCGGAACCCGGGGGGAGCTCCGGGCGCAGCGGGGTCCCCGCACCCTCGCGCACCGCCCGCGGCCCGCAGCTGCGGGAAGCGCGGTCCCCGCCGCCCGCTCGGCTGCGCGGCCACGGCGACGTCCCAGCGCCCCCTGCCGGACGGCGCGGGGAGCGGGGCGCGGGGCGGCGCTGAGGGGACCGGGCGCCCGCGCCCCTGACCCGCCGCCCTCACCCCCCCCCGCCGGGGTCCCCGTTCCCTCACCCCCCCCCGCCGGGGTCCCCGTCCCCTCACCCCCCCCCCCCGCCGGGGTCTCCGTCCCCTCACCCCCCCCCCCCCCGCCGCCGGGGTCCCCGTCCCCCTCACCCCCCCCCCCCCGCCGGGGTCCCCGTCCCCTCACCCCCCCCCCCGCCGCCGGGGTCCCCGTCCCCTCACCCCCCCCCGCCGGGGTCCCCGTCCCCTCACCCCCCCCCCCGCCGCCGGGGTCCCCGTCCCCTCACCCCCCCCCCCGCCCGGGTCCCCGTCCCCTCACCCCTCCCCCCCGCCGGGGTCCCCGTCCCCTCACCCCCCCCCCCGCCCGGGTCCCCGTCCCCTCACCCCCCCCCCCCCGCCCGGGTCCCCGTCCCCTCACCCCTCCCCCGCCCGGGTCCCCGTCCCCTCACCCCCCCCCCCCCGCCCGGGTCCCCGTCCCCTCACCCCCCCCCCGCCCGGGTCCCCGCGCCCCTCCCGCACACTAAGGATGTGAATGACCGCAGGTGCCGTGACCGCCAGAGCCCGCGTCCCGCACGCCTCCCCCCACGCTGGGGGTGAAAGTTGCTTGGGGAATTCGGAGCGGCAGAGACCACGTCCGTCCGTCTGTCCACACGTACGGGCCTCATCACTCGCGCGCCCTTCAGTTTCCAGTCTGGGGCAGGAGGAAGCCCGCGCCCGGCCCCGCCGGGTCCCCTGGAGCCTCCCCCGCCGCCAGGGCTTTAGCGGGGCGGGGCGGGGCGGGAGGGGGCTTGGCGGTGGACCCCGGCGGGCGCGGGCTGACAACGGGCCTGGCCGGGTTGGAGGGCGGAGGCTCGCGGCCTGGAAGCCGCTTGGGGCTGTCTGCTCCCCCGTGTGCGCAGCAAGGCCGCCTGCGTGTGCAGAGCACAGGCGCCCGCGTGTGCAGAGTCCCCTGGGTGTGCAGAGCAGAGACTCCCGCTTGTGCAGAGGCCCCGTATGTGCAGAGACCCCCGTATGTACAGAGGCCCCCGTGTGTGCAGAGACCCCCCCGCGTGTGCAGAGCAGAGTCCCCTGGGTGTGCAGAGACCCCCGCGTGTGCAGAGCAGAGTCCCCTGGGTGTGCAGAGACCCCCGCGTGTGCAGAGCAGAGTCCCCTGGGTGTGCAGAGACCCCCCGCGTGTGCAGAGCAGAGTTCCCTGGGTGTGCAGAGACCCCCGCGTGTGCAGAGCAGAGTTCCCTGGGTGTGCAGAGACCCCCGCGTGTGCAGAGCAGAGACCCCCGCGTGTGCAGAGCAGAGACCCCCGCGTGTGCAGAGCAGAGAACCCCGCGTGTGCAGAGCAGAGAACCCCGCGTGTGCAGAGCAGTTCCCTGGTTGTGCAGAGTCCGTGGTGTGTGCTGAGCCCCCCGCGTGTGCAGTCCCCCGCGTGTGCAGAGCAGAGCCCCCCGCGTGTGCAGTGAACCCCGCGTGTGCAGAGCAGAGCCCCCCGCGTGTGCAGTCCCCCGCGTGTGCAGAGCAGAGCCCCCCGCGTGTGCAGTCCCCCGCGTGTGCCTCCTCGTAGAGACGCGATCCCAGCAGCATCTGAGGCTGTGGACAAAATAACCCACGTGTGAAACTGCGCCCCACACCGCGGGCATAAGAGTGCAGGGAGGGGCGGGGTCCTGCTGAGTGGAACATGGAGCCCGGGTCAGTGGGGTGTCAGGGTGTCAGTGGGGTGTCAGTGGGTGTCGGTGGGACATCAGTAGGGTGTCAGGATGTCAGTGGGGTGTCAATGGGATGTCAGGGTGTCAGTGGGGTGTCAGTGGGCTGTCAGTGGGGTGTCAGTGGGGTGTCAGTGGGGTGTCAGTGGGGTGTCAGTAGGGTGTCAGTGAGGTGTCAGTGGGGTGTCAGTGGGATGTCAGTGGGGTGTCAATGGGATATCAGGGTGTCAGTGGGGTGTCAGTGGGGTGTCAGGATGTCAGTGGGGTGTCAGTGGGATGTCAGTGGGGTGTCAATGGGATATCAGGGTGTCAGTGGGTGTCAGTGGGGTGTCAGGCTGTCAGTGGGGTGTCAATGGGGTTATCATTGGGGTGTCAGTGGGGTGTCAGTGGGCTGTCAGTGGGCTCTCAGTGGGGTGTCAGGCTGTCAGTGGGGTGTCAATGGGGTTATCATTGGGGTGTCAGGGTGTCAGTGGGGTGTCAGTGGGGTGTCAGTGGGGTATTAGGCTGTCAGTGGGATGTCAGTGGGGTGTCAGGGTGTCAGTGGGATGTCAGTGGGGTGTCAGGCTCTCAGTGGTGTGTCAGTGGGATGTCAGTGGGTGTCAGTGGGATGTCGGGGTGTCATTGGGGTGTCAGGGTGTCAGTGGGGTGTCAGTGGGGTGTCAGTGGGATGTCAATGGGGTGTCAGGGTGTCAGTGGGGTGTCAGGGTGTCAGTGGGGATGTGTTGGTGCCACCACTTCCTGTTTTTCTGGAAGGATGGATCCTGAGGGGAGGCATGTGCTGGGCTTGTGTTTGTCCCCAAGGAAGCCTTGAGGCAGCGTGTGTGGCACCCAGGGTGGCCAAAGGTGAGCGGGTCTTTCTGTGAGTTCGTGCTGAGGAGGAGCAAAGCCCCCCCCCCCCCCCCCCCCCCCCCCGGCGTCCTGCGTGCACCTGGGCTGGGCTCAGTGACCCGGAGACCCCGGGACCCGGGCTCGGCCTGGCCTCCCGCAGGCGCCCGGCTGTGGCCACAGCCACCAGGGGAGCGTCCCTCCCTCCCTCCCCCTCCTTTCCCTCCCTCCCCCTCCTTTCCCTCCCTCCTCTCTCCTTCCCCCTCCTTCCCCTTCCCCCTCCCTGCCATGTCTCTCCTCCTCCCCCTCCCTATCTATTCCCCTCCCTCCCCATTCCTTCCCCCTCTCCCCCTCCTCTCTCCCTCCCCCTTCCCCTCCTTCCCCCTTCCACTTCCTCCCCCTCCCTCCCTCTTCCCCTCCCTCTCCCTCCCCACCCCCTTCCCGTTCCCTTCCCCTTTCATCCCCCTCCCCCCTTCCCCTCCCCCTTCCAGTTCCCTTCCCTTTCCCCTCCCCTTCCGCCCAGCCACCCAACCCTCTCTCTGAGCTGGTCCTGGGCACACAGAAGCCTCATGGAACATGTGGGGATTGTTTTCCAGTTCTGTGCTACTCAGGTAGGGACAGAGGCAAGAAAGAAACAACAAACGTCCCTTAGTTATAGGAAATTCTGAAGCAAACACAGCAGGCATTTGATTTGTTCAGCCTAACAAAGGAAGCATCCCAGTTGGCATTAATGCTTTTTTCCTTTACCAGTGACCCCCCTTTGTGATGTTTCCACTTTTAGTCCTTTTCATGAATGTAGTAAATGGTTCATAAACAATGAGTGGTAGGTTGTTCGAACAGGTGTGGCCCGGCTGGGCTCGGGAGACAAATGGAAGCACAACAAACAGCAAGATGAGTGTTATGGCCTTGTTTGCCTCTGCCAGACCCTGGTGATTATGATCACAAATGGTGTTCATTTGTGCGTCCAGACAGACACCAAGCCTGCCATGGCCCACTGGCACCTAGACTGAAAGTCCCCGAGGACTCAGGAGAGACACCAGGGTGCCGGTCAGAGCAGCACACAGTTAGCCGGTCTCCTCTGTAAAACAGTACAGCGCAGTGGAGGAAATAGCTCTCTTCTTAGGATCCACACAAACTTCCTTGGCCATCTCACATGACCATGGGGAGAAACATCCCTTTCAAACTTATCTCTTTCAAAGTTCAGGCTTGAACTCAGAGCTTGGGTGCTGTCCCTGAGCTGCTTTTGCTCAACACTAATACTCTATCACTTGGGCCACAGCGCTATGTCTAGTTTTTTGGGGGGTAATTTATTGGAAATAAGAGGAGTCTTTCCTGCCTGGGCTGGCTTTGACCCACAATCCTCAGATCTCAGCCTCCTGAGGAGCTAGGATTACAGGTGTGTCCACCAGTGCATGGCTACCTTTCAACTTCTTAAAACAAATCAGTAAGAAGGTGGTGAGGGGCTGGGAAGGTGGCTCAGTGGTAGAGTGCTTGCCTCACATACATGAAGTCCTGGGTTTGATTCTCAGCACCACATAAACAGAAAAAGCCAGAAGTGGTGTTGTGGCTTGAGTGGTAGAGTGCTAGCCTTGAGCTGAAGAGCTAAGGGACAGCACCCAGGTCTAGAGTTCAAGCCCCATGACTGAAAAAAAGAAAGATATTGTCTTGGAGCTCCAGTGGCGCTAATCAATTAGCATGCAATGCTAATAAGAAGGTGGCGGCCAGAACTGCCTGTGTAGAGCATGTACAGGTTTAAGCAATGAAGGCAGGAGAGCTGTGGTTTCAAATGTTACCCTACAGTCAGACTCACTGGGTCTAAATGAGAGCTTGGCTGCTAAACCCTACATGAGCGTAGGCAAAGTAATGCTTCAACATTTCTCACAGGAATTTTACATGATTATTGCAGAATGAAACATCTCAATACTTGGTACTGGGTGACTTTCTGTAAATGCTAATTGTGTTTATATAATTTCATTGTGTTTGTTTATTTTTTTGGTTGGTCGTGGGGCTTGAACTCTGGGCCTGGGCACTGTCCCTCAGCTCTTCAGCTAAAGGCGAGCACTCTACCACTTGAGCTACAGTGCCACTTCCGGTTTTCTGGTGGTTTTATTGGAGATAGGAGTCTCTCGGTCTCTCCTGCCCGGGCTGGCTTTGAACTGCGATCCTCAGATCTCAGCCTCCTGAGTAGCTAGGATTACAGGCGTGAGCCACCAGCGCCCCGCTCATTGTGTTTATTTTTGATGATAGGCACAGAACCCAGGGCAGTAGTGAAGTCTCTACCACTGAACTATACCCCTAGTCATTACTACTACTACTATCATCGTGTCTGATTATTTGGGTCAGTCAGCACACTGCTGCTGTCCCAGCTTAGACAGGACCACATGTGGAAAACCTATGACACTTAGACAAGTTCTACTTTCATTATTTCATATGTAGGTTGCTGAATGACGTACTGAATATAGACTGCTGTTTTGCATATAAAACTTTATTTTGGGGGCTGGCTGCTTTTTCTTTCAGGAGTTGTTGTCTTTCCAACTCTATCTTCAGGGACAGGCACTGGTCAGCTAAGTGGCACCATTAATAGAAGCATCCGTTTTAGAAGTTCTTCTGGAAACACAGTGAGTGAGAAGGAGGTGTAGCCAGGGCTGAAGATGCCTGATGAGGAGGGCGAGTGAGTGATGGTAATTGGCAAGGAGGAACGCTTGAAGATCTGTGGAGCTCGAGCTTGCTCCAGGCAGAATGCCAGGCAGCAACTACAAACAGCACCTGCAGAGGCAAGAAAACCCATCGGCCAGGCCTCTTCACTGCCCGAAAGCCTCGGCGAGGGCGTAGAGGGTGGAACCATTCCTTAGGTGTCTGTTCTGTCCCTGGAGAGTGCACGCCACTGAGAGAATGGGTTAGGGATGATGCCAGAAATATAGCCCTGGGCCTAGCTACTTAGCAGTCCAAAAACAACACAAAAAAGGTACAATAAATAAGAACAGTCATTCAGTTTCAACATGTTCATGGAATCAGATCACTCAAGAATGCCTCTTCAAAGCAATGGCCAATAAACTTACGTGGAAATGCTCAACATCTCTAGATGGCCATAAGTAGCTCAAAAGATTCCACCTCACCCCAGTAAGACTGGTCAGCATCAAGAATAGGAACGTCGCTGGCGGGGATGTGGGAGAAAAGGAGCCCAAGGGCACTGTGGGTGGGAGCGTCAATGAGGGCAGCCTGAGGGCAGCCACACTGGACGACTGGAGGTTCCTGGAAAAAACGAGACACAGCCCTTCCCTGTGACCCAGCCGTCCCATGCCTGGGACGCAGTCAGGATGCAGTGAAGACACTGTATACAGTGGAATTTTACTCAACTATCAGAATAGTATGCCATTTGCAGGAAATCGATGACTCTAGAAAATTGTCAGGCTCAGAGAGAAAAACAGCACGTGTTTGCTCTCATCTGTGGGAATTAGATCTAATATACAGACATACAGGACAACAACTGCAGGATCACACACACACACACACACACACACACACAGGACAGTGTGTGCGTGCCAGGAGTCTGACGTCGCACCTCCTCTGAACAACTAACAAACCCTTCAACAGTATGAATATTAGGAATCTAAAAAATGTTCATGGAGGGGAGGAAACCAGACACGCGAACAGAAGGAGCAAAGGTGAGCAACGGCAGTGATTGTATGCAATGCACACCACGTGGTGACTGAAGTGTGTAACCTGAGGGGAGAAGGATGGAAGAGGCGACGCTGACCAAGATGTGCTGTTCTCATAACCCGATGAGTGGAATTAAAACCCCTGTGTACAACTATTCAACAGTACGTCAGCAGACCTTTGGAAAGAACCTCTTCAATGCTTTAGACTGAAGCATGAAACTTTATTCACGTTTGTGTCATTGGCGATCTGTGACTAGGGCTGCACACCCACACCAACAACCAACAGAATATACCCATGGCTCCTGGCTCCAGGAAATGATCAGCTTAATTACCAAAATCACTTTAATGCCGGTACCATTGTGAGCACAACTGTTCTGAGGACACTTTCCACTGACATTTAACACGTGCAGCTGTCACGTCTAAGACAACCAGCAAATTACATCAGCTCCAATCAGTGGACAAGCCGGCTATCACGGTTGCTTGACTGAGCACCAAGCCATTGGTTGCTTTGTAAACTGAAATGCTGAGATAAGAAGAAATGGAACCCCTCTGTCTCCTGAGTTGCTTCAATGTGAGCATTTTCTATAAAATGGGTATATTAATATTTTGTCCGCACATATCAGTGTAAAGATGAGAAATAATTCCTAAAATATCTCACAGGCAGTAACGAAGGGCTGCTATTATTTATGATTACTGTTCGTTAAAAGTTCAGGTTACGCTGAAGAAATCAAGCAATCCTGTATAGGTCTATTTGGATCTAAAAACTTCTTCAGTCATGTTTCAGTGAATCAACTAAAGAATAACAGCAAGAAGTTAAACTAGACATTCAAGTTGTCGAGCTGACTGCTTATTTTGTACCATCAAGCCTTTAGCTTGCTGTGTCTTAGGGAACATTTTTTCAGTCATCAGCTGGTGTAGCGGACATTCTGCAGCTCATGATGGGGGTGGGAGGGTAGGAGGAGGGACCTCTCATGACATGCAAACAAAGGGGAGGTAGTGCTCGCCGGTGGCCGAAAGCCTGCATGCTAGGAATCCTGGCAGTGCCAGGACCCGGGCAAGTGGCCGGTGGGCTAGGCATGTACCCATGCACTTGTTCTCACAACCTCCATCCGCCTTCTGACGCACCAATGTTTGAGCTGCGGCTTGGGGAGTCTGGACTTTAGCCGTTCTTCCTGGAAAGAAGGGCTCCTGGGAGAGGAGAGGAGCACGGGTCTAGATGGCCGGGAGGCAGCGCAGTCAGAGCAGGTGCGTGGCACGCAGCCAGCTCCGTGTCCTCAGCCCGCGTCACCACTGCGGCCAAGAGGAAAGTCGCAGCTGCAGCTCGCACAGTCACCACGTGGGGATGAAGCACGGGGAGGCTCAGGCCGGAGCCACGTGGCTGCCTTGTCTTGTGACCGGCAGCACGCGTGCAGGGCGTGGGTGCATCAGAGAGAAGCACGCTGCTTATTTTGAAGCAAATTATTATGAAACGACTATGCTTGAAAACATTTCTGAATTTCAGTTTGAAGCGAAGTCATTTGAGTTTGAAGCATATGCCTTTGCGAAGTGGTTGCCAAAAATATATAAAAAAAGAAACTCAACCAGACCAGACAAGTTCATTTTGGCACTGGCTATCTGTGGGTCTGTTGTCTGGAGGTGCCCTGCGCGAGGCACCCCTGCCGCAGGCTCCGCTCCCCTGGCCTGGGGCAGCACGCACGCCTCTTCACCGCATAAACCCAAGAGCAAACTGGAGTGATGGTTCCAGTCGGTGCAAATGAATTGCATCTGCAAAACTTCAGTAACGTCATAGCAAGGAATTCCAACACCGATGACAGTGAGCGAGCACAGTGCTATGCTGGAGTCTGGAATACCTGAAGGATGAGAATATCTGAAGAGAACCTACCTGTGGGCAATAGAGCTCCGAGAACTGCACACCATTAACGTTTCACCTACATGCTCTTTAAATTAAGCTTTTAAGGGCAACTCATCACATATTTTTTCCTATCTTGGAGGTAAACGTGGGATTCTTTCCTTAACAGGGTGTTTTATTTAAATGGTGAGCACGCGGACATGGTAAGAAACTCAACCCACCAAGTACCAAGAAATGCCGCTTCCTCCCCTCCCCGGGCCGCAGCGCAGCACTTCTCCTTCCGCCGCAGTCAGGAGCATTTCCAGGAAACCATTCTCTTCTCTTTCCTTCCACAGAACACGTCTATGTTGTTATGGAAGTAATAGCATATCCGGGTCACAGTAAAAAACAGGAAGCATACTCAGGTGGAACCCTGGAGCTCATTCCTCTACAGAGAAATCTCCAGAAAGTACACAAATTACACAGGAACACTTCCAATACAAAGCTGGTGTATGCGTATAGCTATTAGGCCTTTAACCTCAGAGAGAAGATGGGTGAGTAGCTACTTGAATTCGGAAGGAAGAGGCCACAGGAGAGCCCCAGAGATGCAGCCAGGACCAGGCAGGGCGTGCTGAGCACGGTGACCTCCCCGCCTCCCCTCCGCCTCTCCGCTAGAGACACCAGACACGCAGAGGCCCGGAGCCGGCACGCACTCCACTGGTGGGATGGAGGGCGGAGAGGAACGGGTGGGGGGGACTGGGCCGGTCAGTGCATGCCCCACACCATGCTGTGCATGAGCACACAGGAACCCCCTACCCTGTTCTTCAGAAGGGGGGGTGCGCTGCGTGGATGAAACATCGTTTAATTGGTTTTCTATTGCTCAACACTTAAGATTGATCTCCTGTCTTTTGTGAATACAAACACTGCAGCAAATATGCTTGTACATATGTCTTCATGCATGTGTGCACCATGAGCTGCGGTACGAGCTCCTGAGACAGACTGCGTCTCCATGCGTTTAGAAGGTTGAGCTGGGCTTTTACCAACAGAACACAGTGGAATCGCGCTCACCTTTGAGTTCAGCTGCCACCTTGGTCATGAGCTCTTTTTGTCACCGCCCACCCCACCCCATAGAATGTCTAATTTCCTTCTCAATTTTTAGAACGGAAGCATCATGTGGAAGTTAAGAAAAGCGCATGAGGGCAGAGCTGGTGACCTGTGCTGGGGCCTGGGCTCCTGTGGCCGCGGTGAGTTTTCCTGACGACTCTGCTGGACTGGTGCCAGTCTGGGCCTTCTCGTTGTCTCGGATTTGTCTCTTTTGGAATTTCATGTGAGTGGAACCCTAAGGAGAAAGCTGGGGGATGGATGCTGCGGAGACGCTCGGGTAGAGAGCACCTGCTTGGAGAGCAGGCCTCCGGGTGTGTTTGCGAGGGGCCGGGGAGAGCACTCACTGAGGGGGAGGGCCAGACCTGAATGTGGGCAGCCCCAACCTAGAGGCTGGAGATCCTGCCAGGAGAGAGAGAGAGGAGAGAGAGCACCAGCTAGCTTGAGCTTTCTCCCCTCTCCCTCCCCCTCTGTCCCTCTGCTCCCTGACCTCCATGATGTGAGTCGCTCCTCACTACCATGCCTCAAGGCCACAGTGGACAGAAAGCTCTGAAACCCTAATTCCTCCCCTTTAACATCGCTAGCAGTCACTGCTTTCTGTTTGGCTGAATCGGATCAGAAGCCGGAGAGCCGGGGAATCTATGAAATTTTACCCAGAAGTCAGTTCAGTGCCTGGGGGCACAGAGCAGGGCAGAACCTGAGCAGAGCACACCTGCCTACTCCCACAGCTCTGGTGCACGGGCAGTGTACACCAATAAAATACACACCATGACAGATCTGTGTGCTGTACACAATGTACACACCATCTGCCTATCAGCCATCTACGTCTCCACAGTCAAGCAACAAGCACATCAGCCACTGGGCCGAGGCTCCAGGGCCCCTGGCTGCGTCCCGCAGTCCAGCCACCGCGGCTGGCTGCTGTGATGGCAGCAGGAAAGGCAGTTTGGCTTGGCTTCTCCTCTTCCACGTGGCTTTGCTTGGTCTTGCCTTGCTGATTTGTTCGGAAGGAACCATGTACTCCTCGGTCTGGGGACACGTGTGCCCACTGGTGACGGGAGACCCCCAGGAGTGTGGGGAGGGTACACTTTCTTTTTCCACAACAGCTGCTGTGCGTCCGGCTCTGTCAGGTCATATGCTGCTGCCGTCCAGTTGTGCACGATCCTTTCCTTACGCACCAGCTCCTCATGCACACGCATGGATCCATGCCTGGGGGGATGTTTGAAGGCACCTCGTATACTTCATTTACACTAACATTTCCCCAAGATTTTGACGGAGGTTACTTCAAAAGCATCCTTGTAGGGTGTTTACCTTATATTAGGTTCAATGCAAAAAAATGTAATTTATTTCCAGTTGATGACTTGCAAATGCTTTAGACAGTGGAGTTGGGACGCGATTTCAGCCCTGAGAGCGTCTGGACAGATCCAGTGTGATGATTACTCAGAATCCGCAGTCGATCTGGTTTGTGACTAACCATTCTTTCTAACAGAATTCTTGACTTTTACTCTGGCTAATCCTGCATTGTGTCCAACTATAACAAGTCCAGTTAATGTGCTAATGTTTCTAGAGAGCTCTTCTTTTTTTTCTGGATAAAGTGCTAAGCAGGCTAAGCACAGCAGCAGGCAGCGAGAGTGAGAGCCTCTGTCCCTCCGTCCGATGGGTCACTTGGCTTGCTGTTGCACAGCGGGTGACGGGCCTTCAGGAAGACGGGCCTGCCCTGCTCTCATCTGCGCTGGCTGTAAACGCAGCTGGACAACGCTGCCGCACGCTCCTCATTCTTGAGACTGGAGATCGGATACAGGAGCCCATGATGGAAAAGAATAGTGCCATTCTTGATTAAAATAGAGTTTCTTTGCTTGGTGACCGGAGAGAGGCGTCAACCAAATAGCCAGAAGTTCTCCTTTCCTTTCTTTTGCTGTTTCTTCTTCTTACTAAATGACTTTGACAATCGGTGTTTTGCTGCCTATGAAAGTTTTCATACTTTCTCAGTGACTAGAAACACTAATTGTGAGTGTAGTGAAACAGTTTGTTTGGCCTTTGTTTTTATTGTTTTCTATTGTTTTGAAACAAGCAACCCAGGTTAGCCTTGAACTTGTTTTTCTTTGGTCGGTTGTGGAGCTTGAACTCAGAGTCTGGGTGTGTCCCTACATCTCTCTGCTCAAGGCTAGCGCTCTACCACTTTGAGCCACAGCACCACTTCTGGTTTCCTGGTCCAGGCTGGCTTTGAATGTTGATCCTCAGATCTCAGCCTCCTGAGTAGCTAGGATTACAGGCATGAGCCACCAGCGCCTGGCTCTAGCCTTGAACTCTTGATCCTCTTGCCTCATCCTCCTGGGATTTCAGGCTTGTGATACATGATTGCTTTTCTTCTCTAAGGCAGAAGAGCTTTGTGCTAGGTGTGTTTGCCTTTGCAAGTCCTGATGACACCTGCCATTTAGTTCTAAGTGTTTAGACTTACTCTACATCACTTGTGATAATACACATTTATCAGAAATGACTTGAAGTTTCTTGAGCTTCTGAGAATCCAGGTCAGTCTTTGATGTGAAACTGATGCACCTCCAGTGTCCATCAGACTCATCTGTAGCCACACGGGGTGGACTTAGATAGTTTTAAGACTGGGAGAGTTCAGCTGAAGAGAAGGTGTTTGACGAATTCCCCTCCGTCTGTCCCCTGGAGCATGATGGAAAGCAATGAGTAGGAAAATGCCTTCTGTCCAGCAAAGATCCCGTGGGGGACACAGCAGCCTCTCCAGGATGCGTCTGTGTGTGATGGTCCTACCTGTGTCAGGTCCCCTCCACAGGCTAAGAAGATCCACGGTCAAATTACTCCCCTAGCAGCAGCAATTACTTTTATACCCAGCTATCTACAACCCTGGTAAAAAGTAGTAATTCAATACCTACACTCATTGAGTTTAGTGTTTTATCTGTTGGAATGGTGCCCATTTAAATATTAATTCTGGGGCGTCTATCAGATCTTAATTTCCCATAAATATTCTATTACTCCAACACTCATCCATGGGAGAATATAAAGGGGGTCTTTTTGGATTTTCCTTGAGATTCTTATTCTCAGAGTAGCGAGTTTCTACATGGAAGAAAAGTAAGTCAGACAATCTGGACTTATTTGGGAAGTTTTCTTTTACGTATCAGGGCCTCATTATCTCATTCATTGTGGCATAGCACAAGGGAAGCGGTCCTGTGTTACTCGTGTCTGAGCAAAGCAATCACCTAGTCCCTCTGGCTTGGTAGGACATTGAGCTTGTCCTGTCCATGTCCTGGCCCTTCCCTCACTGCCCATCGGATGCCCAGGCACCACGACAAACTGCAGAGCCATTATTCACTGTATGGAGTGTATTTAGAGGAATCGAGGAGGAGGAAGGTGATATGAATATCAAAGGCTTTAGTGAGATGCTAAAAAAAAAACCCAGCGGAAAAAGGCCTTCAGATCTTTCTGGCTACAGAAATGAGGAGTACATTATGGCGTTTGCTATGTTGTTGGGGGAATCGGAGCAACAGCAACAAGTCAAGGCCTGCTTCCATCTCCTTGACTCTAAGAAGCATTAAGTGAGGCACGGGACGTTTTGCTGCTTATACACTCTCTCTCCTTCACTACATTGAACAATTCCAAGGAAGTCTCTGGCAAAAACATGGTTCCATTTTAAGTGGATTCCCCTCTTTGCTTCCTGGCATTGAACTTGGGGCTCTGCCTGGCCAGGCGGGGCCACCACGGGCCCTGGGTGTGGACCTGCGTTCTGAAGGTGGTTTCCAGCCGAGGCCCTGGCTGGGTCCCGGGTGGCTGCGATGGTCCCGCACGCCTGTGTCTCCTGCCGAAGTGGGGTCGGTTGGCCCGGAAGTGTCTGACGTAAGCAGTGCCAGGGGACAGCCGCGCTGCGCCCACTCCGCCCCGCCCCGTGCGCATCCTGGTGCGCTGACCCTCGGGCCGGCGGGCGGAGCTGTGTCCCCTCGCCTGGGGAAGCAGGTCTACACCCGGACCCGGCCTTGAGCCACAAGGGCACTGTCCAGGCTGGGAGCGGCTGGCCCGAGCAGAAGGCGCCAGTCTGGCATGTCCACGTGGGAGGCCAGGCACACAGAGGCCCCGCATGCTACATCATGGGCCCTGAGCCCGGGCCTGGACCCTGCCCTCAGGCCCCAGTCCTGGTGTTCTCTGGAAAGGGCCTCCCAGGGCAGAGGGGCCTCCCCTCCTCCTGACACCCTGCGCTCGCCCCTCCCTCGGGTGCTGCTTCCGGGGTGTCTGTGACACAGGTGCCACGTGCCCCAGCCAGGGCCGAGAGGGAACCCGGAAAACAAACGGAGCAGACGAGGGCTGGCGTGGAGCCATGCCACACCCACAACACAGCCAGAACATGGCCACAACACAGCCAGGACAGGACCACGCACGGCCAGGACACAGCCGGGACATGCCGCGCCCACAACACGGCCGGGACACGGCCAGGACACGGCTGGAACACACCATGGCCAGGACACAGCCAGGACACAGCCACAGCATGGCCAGGACATGGCCACAGCATGGCCAAGACACAGCCGGAACATGCCACGGCCAGGACACATCCACAGCCAGGACACAGCTGGAACATGGCACGGCCAGGACATAGCTGAGACATGGCCTGGCCAACCTTGGCTGGGCCAGACGTCTGTGCCACTGGAGTAGCCCACTGAAGGCTTGTTGAAGGGAAGGAGTGGAACTCATCATCTGACTGACACGGGTGGGCAGGCGCAGGGCCCCTGCACGGAGGCCAAGCCCACGCAGGGGGAAGCGTCCTTTCCTGAGGCTCAGCAATGGGGACGTGGTTTGGCTCCCCCGCAGGTCCGCTTACACGGTAACCCAGTGCCCAAGCACGGCTCGCTCTTCCCTAGCATCTGGCATCCACCCCTGGGGCCCCAGTGCGTGTGGGCCATGAGGCTCCCGACATGGGCCAGCACCAGTCCAGCACATGCAGCCAGCACGCAGCCCGCATGCAACCAACACGCGGCCAACAGGCAGCCCACACGCGGCCGACACATGGCTAACATGTGGCCAACACTCGGCCGGCATGTGACCAACACAGAGCCAACACGTGGCCAACACGCGGCCAATACACGGCCAACATGCGACCAATATGGGGCCAACACGCAGCCAGCAAGAGGCCAATACACTGCCGGCACATGGCCTGCACGCGGCCCGCATGCGGCCAACACATGGCCGACACGCGGCCAGCACGAGGCCAATACACTGCCAGCACAAGGCCCGCATGCGGTCGAGCGGCCCACCCCAGTGTCAACCTGGCTCTGGTCCATGCGACCGCCCAGAGGGCCCGCTTTCCTCTGGATAGACCGAGGCTCGCGGTGACAGAGCGGCGGCTCTTCCGGGACACCTATGTCTCCCGACAGCCCCTGGCCCACCCCGCACCACCAGCGCAGCCAAGTGCTTCAGGAAGCTGTTTGTCCTGAATTGAAAGTCAGACTGGCTATTTTATGGCTACTTTTTCTCTGACAAAACACAAGGAGACTCGGCCTTTGTCACTGCAGGTAATTCATGGAATGGCCAAATGAAGCCACTTGTTAGTCCTGAGGGAGGACATCTTAGGCAGACAGGGAGACGGCCAGGCAGCTGGGGTAGGCGGGGAGACTCATGGAAAGGCCTCAACAGGGGCAAAATGAGAACCACCGCCCGCCACGGGCCTCGCGCAGGGCTTCACACTGCACGTGCAGCTACGACCGCTCGGGAAGCCAGCGCTTCAAGATGGACGGGGTCTGGCACGGCGTGCGGTCTTCAGGAGGCAGAGATGAACACTTGCTGAACAGGCTCTGAGGAGCAGACTCGCCACAGCCTGAAGGAGGCAACAGTCTAAACCTCACTCCCTATCCAATTCCTCTCTTTCCTTCTTTCCTTTTTTTTTTGGCGGTCATGGGTCTTGAATTCTGGGCCTGAGCGCTGTCCCTCAGCTCTTCAGCTCATAGGCGAGCACTCTACCACTTGAGCCACAGCGCCACTTCCAGTTCTTTGGTGGTTTATTGGAGAGATAAGAGTCTCACGGTCTTTCTTGCGTGGGCTGTCTCTGAACCACGATCCTCAGATCTCAGCCTCCTGAGTAGCTAGGTTTACAGGCGTGAGCCACCAGTGCCCAGCTATTCCAGTTTCTCCCACATTTTTCTTCTCCAAGTGTATGCTGGTGATGTTACTAATGAGTACTAAATGAATCAGCCAGGCATCTGACATTTTAGATAAAAGGTTATCTTGAAAGAAGGCAATAACCACATGTTCCTTTTTTGTTGGTGATACAGGGGTTTGAATTCAGGTCCACCTGCTCCCCTAAGCAGGCACTCTACCACTGGAACTTCTCTGTCAGCCAGCTTTTCTGTTGGTTATTTTCAAAGTAAGATATTGCTTTATGCTCAGGCTGCCTGTAGTGCAATGCCCCTTGTGCTTTCCTCTAGCTCTGGGATGAGGTGTGTGCCACAGAGCCCAGCCCTTGGTTGGGATGGGGTCTTGTGAACTTGGGATCCTGGCTTCACCTGCTCAGGCAGCTGGGATCCTGGGCTTCACCCCTCAGGCAGCTGGGATCCTGGGCTTCACCCACTCAGGCATCTGGGATCCTGACCTCCACCATCGGGCAGCTTGGATCCTGGGCTTCCTTGAGACTAGTGCTCTACCACTTTGAGTCACAGCTCCACTTCCAGCCTTCTGGTGGTTAACTGGACCTGAGAGTTTCACAGACTTTGTTGCCTTGGCTGGCTCTGAACTGGATTATAGGTGTGAGCCTCCGGCGCCCAGCTAAAAAATATTTGAAAAGTTCTTTCTTTGCTTAAGATAATTCACTCTCTCAATCTCATTCAAGTTATCTACCTGTGGGTGGAAATTTTGCCCAAATACCATCTCTCCTTTTCCTTCTTAGCTAGAGATGGCCAGTGGGCAGCAAGCTCAGTCTCCAGTTGATCCAGGTTGATCTGGTCAGTACGAGCATTCACAGCCCCCAGCTGCCTTCTCGTACTGATCCACAGTTTCATTCAGCATTTTTACTTTTGCGTGTGATCTGAATCTGTTCTGTCTGCTCAGCCTAACCTGATCTTGGACATCAGAATCAAAATAAAGAGTAACTAGGAGCCAGCAGATGGCACCAGGGAAATCGGAGGAGACACTTTTGGACTGTAGTTGTGTCCTGCTGTGACATAGGTAATGCTACCGCCTGCTGAGGGATTGGCAAACCCCAGGTGAAAATTACTGTACACCAGGGCCCCGGCTCCTCAGAAGCTCAGTCCAAGGAGAGAAGCCATGACTTTATCTCAAGGCCTCTGTAGCTGCTTTGAAACAGAATTCTTGGGGGCCGCGTCCGCCTGAGCTTGGAGCAGTTCCACTTTTCAGTCCATGGTCCAAGGTAATGTCTAGAAATCCACTTCTTGTTGAGTCTGAGGGAGAAATGAGCTACTGGAAGGCGTGAGGCCCTGCGGGACCCCAGCTCAGGCACCGGCCCCAGTCTCATCCCCACTGCCCTGCAGAAAGGCTCACCCTGACCCAGAAGGAATTCCTCCTCCAGAGGAGAGCAGAGGAGCTTTGCTTCCGTGTTCAGAGGGAGGACCTCTGTGTGGATGGCCACGTTCACAGTGGGGCCTGGTGGCCCAATCATGTGTGGAAACATTGGGGGAAAGGAGCTGGTGTTCTAAGGCGCACGCACGAAGCACGGACACAGATCCCGTCATCAGATAATGGAACACTCCGGCACGCCGGCGTGCCGCGCACACGTCTGCGGTTTGGAAGATTACCTTTCAACGTGGACTTACTGTGCAATCGGAAATGAGCTGAAACCCCTATTTCTACCCCTTTCCTGCTTGGGTGGACTAGATGCCGCCGGCACCGGCAGCGGAGAAAATAACAGCAGGGTTAACTGTTCGTGCAAGGTAATAATAGTCTTTAACAGAGGAAGAGTAATTACCTTTGTCTAGATTTCGTTGCTGTAAAATGTAATAAAACAGAGTGCAGCGTCTCCCACAGACATGCCCTGCGCTGCCCCACTGAAGCCCGCGCTGGAGACTCTGAAACGCCTTTGATCACAAGCTAAAGTCACGACATGATTTGGAAGCATCCATTCCTGTTGGGCAGATGTCCAGGTGCACCTGACAGCTTTCAGGCTGGGGCCGTTAGGCGAGAAATCTCAGAGCCATGGGAGTTTCCAGCCCAGGAGATCATGGAGCGCTCCTGGAGCCTGGGGATGGCAGGTGGGGACCAACCTGCCAGGGCTTCATCTGGAAATGTAGGCCCTGGAGCAGCGGCAGCCAGGGTGCTGAAAGGCAACGGCTCGTGTGCAGAACCCCAAGCTAGTGGTGCAGCTGGGGGGCAGGAACAGCACTGGCACAGGGGAGGGGCCGTCCACGGCGCTGGCTCCGCCCACATGACTATAAATAAAGAGGTGAAGGTCTCAAAAGGAAGTGACTCTCTGCATTCTAAGTCAAAACAGAAGGGGGAGAGAAGGAGGGGTGCGCTGTGCACACTGTGGCACAACACTTTAAAGATGCCTGGGGGTCAACTTGGACAATAACCTCCGTTTCTAGAAGAGAAGGGTGCTGTTTTCTCGGGACAGATGCCGTGTTTGCAACAGGAGGCCTCCGAGCGCTCTCCTCTTCCCAGCAGGAGCGAAGACACACACATCCACTGGCTGTCTCGACCTTCCTTTCAAAGCCTCGCGCTTGCAAGCGCACGCGCACATGCGCGTGCACAGAAGCCGCTGAAGAAACTAGTCACCTTCACACAATTCTTACTCGGCTTCTACAGGAACGGGTGGAAAATGATGAGCCAGGAAAGCCGCGGCTTAACCACCCGCTCATCTGACCGCTTAACTCACTGACTCTGCGTGAGTAAATAAGTTATTAGTTTTGACATAACCGGTGGTTTATTTTCCCATCCACTGCTGTTCTTTGTTACATGTTCTATTCATACCACATGTTATTGCTCTTTATAATTATCGTGCAACATGGCAACTGCACACGCTGCCTCCTACCCCACTGGGATAAACACTGTGGGTGAGGGACCGGAAGAACTTGCCTTTGACTCAAAGTTTACTCCTACTGCTTTCTGTACAATAAGAAAGATTTTCCACCGATGCCATTCACAAGACTAACCGTATGTTTTAATGACTGTGGGCCACTCCGAATAGCACTTTATCCAGGAACTTCAAATGCCAATTTGTTTTCTACTGAGAGGTGTGCGTTCAAGCCTATGAGATGAACAGCTGGTTAATCTTTTAAGCTAGTACTCGAGATTTAAAAAAAAAAAAAACAACTGAATCTAAAAGCAAAATACAGCATTTATTCTGCCGTTCTTTGAAATTCCTCTTCTTTAGGCTGGCTGCCTGTTCAGCTATTTACTAATGTCATGTTTCTGCTTTGGAAAATAGGGTCTGTAAGCTCCCATGTCAAGGAGCACCGGCATCTTCTACATCATGCTGTTGACTCTGAAACCCATTACTCATGGAAAGAAAGTTGAGTTCCCAGCATCTTTGTGATGGAAACATTAGAAATTAGTAAGTTCTAGCATGAAAAAGTATACCTAATAGATAGTTTTATGTGTTCTAATCATAAGGAAAACATCAGTCGAAGGATAGACATAGTTCAAAGCACTGTATCATAAAGCAAAGAAAATTGACAGAATAATGTGGAAGTTTTGACATGTTCTACTTACTGAAGAGAAAAACATCTTACATCATCAAAGGCACAGAGCTACCGGGCTGCTGCAGGACCGCTGCCCGGAAACTCCTGGGAGCCAGATGGTTTCAGGAATGTGCAGTTCATGTATACGAATATGTATGTACATATACATGTATACATACATACATATATATATATATATATACGAATTGATAAGGATGTGGGTCTGGTGGAATTGTGGTGGTGGAATTCTGGAGAGTTCTAGGTAGATGTCACCAGGGCATACTTTGAAGGCGGGACAGCAGTGGCCGAGTCGCCTTCAACAGCTCTCGCGGCGCATGTAGATTCCCCAAGTGCATGCTGTGATTCGATGTGAGTCCAACAGAGCCACTCCGGGTTTAAGTCATGCGCGCACACGCTCATTCTCTACACAGGGAAAACCTGGAAGCTTCTTTGACCTTTCAAGGAGGCCTGCGCACACGCGCACGCGTGTGGTGAACAGTAGTTACTAAGAAGAGTAAATTGTGGTTGTGGCTGAATCTTGAACGCTCTTCCTGAAATTGTGGGGCGGGGACCGGGCTAAGGCTTCTGACCCACGCACCTGTTCACAACCAGAGGACGGGGGGGGGGGGGGGGGACACGAAGGGCAGTGCTCCGTCCTCCGTCCACACAACTGAGCGACGGCACCTGGGGCGCAGACGGCTCTAAGTGCAGATGCGGAGCTGCGAGTGGGGTTCCACGCGCACCTCGGTGCGTGGCCGGACCTGGGAGAGGCGCAGGTCACACCGGTGGATGGATGAGGACGGTGGAGTTTCCAGCCACAGAAAGTCAAGGCAGTGCTAGGAAGCAGTGGAGGACCCGCCACAGGTCTCGGAGGGAGAAAGGCCCTGCCCAAGCCCAGGTCCAGGACTGCAGGAGAATAAAGGCCTCCCTTTAAACCATGCAGTTAGTAGCTTGCTCGGGGGCCTCGCTGGCCACTCCTCAAGCCCTTCCAAATGCGGGATCACACCCGGCCTCTACACAGAATGACGTTCGTGTACACAGCCACTCCACTGCACTCCCTTCTGTGACGCTGCAAACGTGTCTGTACTGCGAATGCTTCAGATACAAATCCCAAACTGGTCAGAGGTGTGCTCCTCCAGACACACAAGAAAAAACGCTTCTCCTGCACAGCAGCAGGAGCCCCAGGGACCAGAGTTCCTCTATCTGTCCGTCTATCTATCATCTGTCTATCTACCGAAAGAAGGCTTCATTTACAAACAATAAAAACATCCATCTTGAGAGTAAAGTTCAATGAATTCTAGCCAATGGAAATGCTTTACGTAACCATGAGTAAAATCACAGTGAGGAAAATGTTTGCCAATTCCCAGCCTTGATGAGGCTCAGGTCATGTTCCATAGGGATGGAATATGGGTTTTAGTCACTAAGCACTGCATGGTGATATTTATTCATAAAGTTGGCTATACCAACTGGACAGCACCCAGACCCTAAGTTCAAGCCCCAGGACACACACAGACACACACACACACACATTAAAAGAAAGTTAAAAGAAAAAAAAATAGGGCCAGGTGCTTATGGGTCATGCTTGTATACCTAGCTATTCAAAGGGCTGAGCTCTGAGGATCATGACGTGAAGCCAGCCCAGGCAGGAACATCTTTTGAAACTCTGATCTCCAAAAAGCCGAAGTGGACCTGAGACCACCTGAGCTAACCTTGAGTACAAAAACTCAGGAACAGTACTCAAGGCCCTGAGTTCAAGCCCCAGACCGGCACACCTCTACACCCACAAAGAACACTAAAGGAGAGGGGTGGGGGAAATGGAGAATGAGCATGAGAGAGAGACAGGAAAAACAGGCATTAGCTTAGTATACATTTTAAAGGTTTCCAAAATCAAACAGTATGTTGCTCATAGCAACAAATTAGTGAATAGCCAACCAGGATTTGCCTTTAAAATATATCAAAATAAGCTGTCCTTTATATAAGGCAAAATCTTCTTTATGTTATGATTGCTTTCTACGATATGTTACATTATGATAAACGATCCTGTACATTGTTTTGACAATTGGAGAACTTATGAATGAGAAACTGATTTGCCTCTGTGATGAACTGAATTGTAAAAAAAGCATTAACAATGATGATACCATTTAAAATTTGTTTAAGGATTGTGTTACAGTTTTGCTTTTTAATCAGGAGCTAAAAAAGCAGGCAAAAGGATTTATTCTGTAGCAGTGAACACCTGGCCGCTCTCGCGGGAGGGCTGCTGTCCGCAGGGCTGTTCGTGTGACCTCACAGCGCTGGGGGGAGGGGGGGCTCCTACTCACGGCTGAGCTCGCGCATGGAGAAGGCCAGGAGCGCTCACCGCCACGTGTCCCCAGGACCTTGCTTCCGGTGAGAAAGCAGTGCCGGCACCCCTCCAGTTTTAGGGAGATAAGCAGCCTCCAGGAGCCTGGGCCTGAGTTTCACTGTCAGACGTTTCCTTGGCTTGTAACATATTTATAGCCACACTTCTCCATTATACCCAGAGTAGTTAGAAATAAAGCAAACGAAGCCCTCAGATCAGGGGATCAGGCCGCGTGAGAAGCGGGGAAGTACCACTCGCAGGCGTGTGGAGACCGCCCAGACCGACATGCCCAGGGGCTTCTGCTGGTGTCCACGCCTAGACTGTCGTGCAGAAGCTGGCCGGCTGCCGGACAGAAGCCCCACGGCCTTTCTTTCTCTTGGAGAATTTAAAGGATGTCCTTGAGATCTGTAGATATATTTAGTACCTTTGTGGCCGGTCAGGAATGGTATTTGGATGCAAGTAGCAGAATACCTAGTGAATGATCACGGAAACAAGAACGCTCTTTTCTTCCCATGCAGCCAGGGGCGGCAGTACTTACCCAAGCTCGGCGGCTCTGGTGGCTTCTGGAGATTTCTTGGCCCTTTACGCCCGGTCACAGAGGGCTTGCACTCCACCTGCCCCATGCTAACATCAAAGGCGGGCACGAGCCTGTGCTAAGCCTCACAGTGCGCGGCCCTCCCGCCACAGCAGCCTCCGCTAGACCCGTGCACCTGCACCGTGACCAGCCATCTCCTTCCGGTTCCTGATTCAAACTGCCTTCAGGTAGAAAGGATGGTGTGTGTGTGTGTGTGTGTGTGTGTGTGTGAGAGAGAGTGAGAGAGAGAGAGAGAGAGAGAGAGAGAGAGAGACAGGGAAGGAGAAGAGGGAGAGACTTAAACCATGAGTTGTATTTGCCACACATCCTCCCTCTCTCTCTCTCTCTCTCTCTCTCTCTCTCTCTCTCTCTCTCAGGCTTCAGGAATAGCTAACTCTGCAGTGGAGTTTTCTTCGGGAGTCCTTATTAGCTCCTGTGGAACTGACCGGGCCCGCTTACAGCGTTACGTTGCCCAGCTCCGTCCCCGGAATGGTCAGCGGACTCTCTGGGAATCTGCGGCTCAGCCCGGAAGGAGTTAGAGCTCCCATGCAGCCATGCAGCCTCTCTCCTCCTGTCTCCAAGCACGTCAACGTGGGCCCAGGAGCCAGGTGCGTGAGTACGGTGGTGTCTGGTAAGGTGGTGTTTTGACTCCACTGTGTCAAACTTAAGTTTCAGCAATCACGTCGTCAAGGGGCAAGGCTTATCTGACACTGCGCAAGGCACTGAGGTTAACCGTGAGCACCACGAGAAATAAAATAAAAACATACAATCAGACCAAGTGATTTCAGAACAGTCTTCATTCATGTTTCTAGTTCAGTTCCTAAAGTGTGATGGTAACAGTAGTCACAGTGTAACAGGAAGCAGCAGACCTGTTTGCTGCCAGTTATTTCTCAGAAGGACATCTACTCTGCAAAACCTTTACTCTATGCAAGAAAAAAAGTATTTTTTTCTCTCTCCAATCCATCTATCTCAAGACAAGGCCTCACTGTGTACCCCAGGCTGGTCTTATGACCTTCCTGCCTCTGCTTCCTGAGTGCTGGGTGACCGGAGTGCACCATTTCACGTTAAGTGGCGCTTCTCCAGAGCGGGGCCACCAAGGGCACGGAGACTTCAACGGCACCCGCCACCCGCCTCCTGTGAGGGTGTCACCTGCCCTGAGGCTGGCGGCCAGGGACCTGCCGAGAGCCTGGCTGGATATTTGCGTCTTCCAGTGGCGCAGGAGGGACTACCACAAATACAGACAGACTCTCTGCGCGTCCCCCGGAAGTCAGAACGGGCAACTGAGGCTACCCTCTAATATTCGCGATGCCGTGGATGCATTTTTATTTAAAAGTATTCTTCCGTTTTTGGGTCGTGTCTGCTATGGACAGAGAGGACTCAACCTCTTGACAGTGTCTCCCCCCCTCCCCCCCGTTTCTTTTACTGTGGCAGAATAGGTAAGCGAGCCACCAGAAGCGAAGGCGGATGCGCTCGGTCTTGTGAGGGGCACAGGGCCTTCGGGGGCCTTGGGGTGTTGTGTGGCTCAGTTAACTGTTTACAAAGTGCTCTGCACCGAGGACCGCCCTGCTGGGCGCCCATGAGGAGCCAGCCTGGCCGGCCGCCCCGCCCCCCGTGTGCTCATGGAGCCTGGGATCCGGCGGGTCTGGGTTTAGGAGTGGAGTGCTGCCGAGAGCCCCAAACTGTGCAGACCACCCCTCAGAGACCAAGCACAACTAGCATCTATGCCTCCTTTCCGTGAGTGAGCAATGGCCGGGGAAGGTATTTCCATCTGCTTACGGGAAGCTCTGGGTGGCGACCACCCGTGTGTATTTCGGGGTCTGCCTGGGGCCTGGTGCAGGGCTGTCACGGCAGTCAGGTGGCCTCTGGCTGCCCGAGCGCGGAGCGCGGTGTGCGGCACAGCGACCCGGCAGCTGGCGGAGCAGCAGCGCCATGCTGGGCAGTCGGCAAAAGCCCTGGGGTCAGCCCACGCCTGCCCCCAGACCAGGGGCTGTGCTGCCTCTCTGCACTTCGGGAAACACGTCTTCATGTGTTTCTTTTACTAAGTGAGTGTTGGAAAAACCGCAGTAACTGGCCAAGTGATCTACGTGAGAGCGATTTCTACATGACCACAGAAAACATACTTTTTAAATCCTTCTAGGTTAGTGACAATTCATTGATAGTTGTATAATATGTAACACAATTATACTATAGAATTCTAGTTTTATTAGAGCTATGATTTATATAAAGTGCACTAAGCACTGATGTTACTGAATCCTTGCAACAGTCCTGTGTGATGGCTAGGATTTCATTCTTACAGGTGAAGACTCAGAAGCTGTGTATGAGAGTGGGGAGGAGGGGGATGGGGAGAAGGGAGGGAGGGGGAGGAGGAGGGGGGAGGATGCGTAGGGAGAGGGAGGGGAAGGAGGCTGGGGGGAGGAGGCTGGGGGGGAGGTGAGGGGGGGAGCTTCCATGCTCAGGTCTTAGCCACCAGGGTCTGCTGATAGAGCCCAGGTATTATATACTGGTCATTCTCAAGGTAACTAGTTTAAACATTATCCTCACAGGAAGAGAAGATGGTAAATATAATGTCTAGAGAGAGTTTTTCACAGTGAGAGAACAATCAATATGTAAATTGGTGTCAGAAAAACAAAGTCTTCAATATTTCCAAAATCGTTCCTAGTGGCACATTTTTAGGTTTGATGGTAATGTAAAGAAACTGTCACAAAATGCTATGGGTTTTATACTACCATCAACAAAACAAACCAAACAAAGCAAAACCACCAGCTGACAGCCACCATAGAGATTAGAGTATTAGGGGCAAAGCCAAAACAGTACTGTTCAGTTCAAGTATGTTCCTAAAACACATGCCTCTCCTGGTAAGGTCTAAGTGTAGGGAATTACGAGGGCCCCCTGGAGCGAGGCATTCACCCCGGAGAAGCGGGCCATGTGACTGGACAGGCCACCGGAACTCTCTTGACTTCAGTTTTCCTGTCTGGAAAACGCAGGGTCTGGGGCCACCCAGTCTAAAATTCGGAACTGATGAGACAAACTGACGCAGCTTTGCCAACGGTTCCACTTGCTGTCCTGTACCTCGTGGGGGGAGCTGTCAAGGAACCAAATGAAAACTTAATTCAGCAGGCCCACGCCTCTTCATTCACACTACACCACGCTCGCACCGCCAGGAAAGCCGTCGTCAAGGCTGGAGAGGCCAGCTGTGGGTCAGGTGGTGGAATGCTAGTCTTGAGCAAAAAAGCTCCCAGACTCTAAATTAAAGTCCCAGTATCTGCATACACAACCCCCCACGTCTCAACCACTACCTACAAAAACATTCTGAGTGAAGGAGAAGATACCAGATGGCACAAAGGCCATGAGACAGGAGCAAAGTCTGCAAGTGAGTGTGAATTCCTAGTCTAGTGTGGGCAAAAGCACCCTGTGCACACTAGATAGTATACAGGTCTACGTAACGCAAGAAGCTCCTCAAAATTCCAGACTCCGGCAGAGCCAGAAAGAGGAATGGAATCCCACGCTCCCATCAGATCAGTGGCATTGTTCATTCCTCGGGCCTTTGCTGCCTGAAGTCCCACCGTCCTTCTGTACCTTTCTGCGGATACCTTGTTGGCCTTCTGTTTCTTTTTTGGTAGCTCTGGGGTTTGAACTCTCGGCCTCACACTCACTTGGCAGGCTCTTCAGCACTTGCCTGCCATGTCTCCAGCCAAGCACCTTGCTTGAAGGTAGTAACTCTATGGTTGTATTCGGTTTATCAGAATTTTCAGACAGACTTTAACCACAGACCAACACTGCACTTTGATGGTAAGGAACGATGGGGGAAATGGCTCGTGATTTTATTTTTTGGCCCATCCTAGCTTTGCTAGCTGGCATTTTATGCAGAGGCGTTCTCACTGCGTCCAGACAGACACGCAGCGCCCCGTTGCTTGCCTCTGCCACTCTCTCCCTCACCGCCTTCCTCTCCACTGTTTCCAGAAACGCACGTCAAGTATTTCTGATACAAGTTAGTGGTAGAAAAGCAGCAAATCAGAGAAGTGCAGCCTGTAGAGCCTGCCAAGGAAACAGTCAGGGGTCCACAAAGGAACGAGGAAGTGAGGACCAGCCCCATGCTTACAGGACACACCAACCAGAAAGCCACCCATCCTCACCAGTGGCCCCAAGGCCCAGCTGTCCTGAGGGATCAGAGATGGTGAAGATGGCGGCTAGGCCACATGCCCTTTCTTTCTTGTTCTAATAAACTTTCCTACCATCCTTACGATGTTTGAGTCTTGTCTGAATTCTTCTCTTGCCTGACAGAGTTCAGCTACCCTAGACCTTGGTAACCCTTCAACCTTCATCGCATTCCTCTTCCATTGTTCCTCCCCGTGAAGTATGGATACTGGGTCTAACCAGCACCATCTTGGCATCTTGGTGGATGCTGGGGCTTCTGGAACACTCTTAGAGGTGAAATTCACTTCCCTGCGCTTCCCCAGGCAACAGGCCTCAATTCCTAGAAACAGGACCTGGAAAGACTCACCTCCTCAGCTGCCTGTGACCCGCCCCTCACCATGACCCCTGACCTCTGCCTCTTGTCTCCCGCTCTCCTCTTCAGCCCTCATGACAGTCATCTGGTTTGTTGAGGTGGTTTCTCTGCTCTTTCTTTACCACCTTGTGGCTCAGTTTCCTAACCCTGCTCTGCGCATGGGAGGCTGCAGGTCTGGAACGGGAGTCTGGCGCAGTGGCCAGCCTTCTGACAGAGACTCGGGCTCAACCCTCTGTATCTCGCGATGGGGTCCCGTGCGGCACCCTCTGGCACCTGCCCGGCCCGCTGCGGGTTGTTCTGAGCTCCCGTGACCCCTGCTTCGGCCGCGCCAGGGTCATTCACACGCGCATGCCCTACAGTGTGGTCACACTGTCTCTGCCGCCTCCTCTCTTTCCCGCTCCTGGGGACCCGTAGCTTTCGGTCACTTTCCTTACGCTATCTTCGCACCGCTGTCTAGACATATCTAATTAAAAGTGCCACGGGTTTCCCTCTCACATTGTGATTTCCTGAAAATTTCAAATTTTTATGCTGCTTTTACTTCAGCTACTAATATTTTTCTCCAAGAAGGACTTTTTATTGCATGCCAGAAAAATCCCCTACACCGCCCAGAATACCTCCAAAGACACAACAGAGATCCAGTAAGTATCTGTGTCTTAAATCCCTGTGTGCTGGATACGGAAGAAGTAAAATCATCGACAGAGCCGGGAGCCTGGTGTCAGCGCGGGCGCTGTCTGCAGCACTGGAGGAGGTCACGGACAGACCAGCCTGGGAAAGCGGCTAGCCAGGAGCAGTGTGGAAGTTCCCGCTCCTTTTGTGTTACAAGTTTCAAAAATATGCGGAAATATGTCAAAAGCCTTTGGCTTTCAAGTGATAATGTGATCTGAACTAATGACTAACAAGGAAACGCCCCCGAGGGGTCTCGGACAGCGTCTCTCCGAAGGTCAGATGCTGTTGGCAAAGGACCAGAGAGCCAGCGCGCTCGGCCACCCACGTCCACGCCAGGAAGCCGGTGCCTCCTGCCACGCTGCTCAGCACAGCCCTCACGAGACCCAGCAACTGCTGGGAAGAACTAGAAACACGTGTGTGTGTGTGTGTGTGTGTGTGTGTGTGTGTGAGAGAGAGAGAGAGAGAGAGAGAGAGAGAGAGAGAGGAGAGAGAGACAAACACAGAAGAGTTGGAGCCCTGTAACTGCTGGGAAGAACTAGGAACGTGTGTGTGTATGTAATGTGTGTGTGTGTGTGTGTGTGTATGTAACATGTGTGTGTGTGTGTGTCACAGAAGAGTTGGGGCCCTGACGTGACTTTAAGAGGAACTTTTAAAAGCAGAACTGCAAAGATAAAGCTTTTTGCCTTTTTTTCAGAAAGAATGAGATGTTTAATATTCTCCTCTAGCAACTCCGTGTAAATGGCAAAGCTCTAAGGCTAACTGTAAGGAAAATGGAGTAGAGTGACAGTCAAGCTTAAACCTAAAACACTTCACCTTTTGAGGATTAAAAAAAAATAAGTTGTTTAATTTTACAGCAGTGGGGTGTGAACTCAGGGTCTGGGGCTTTCTACACAGGTACTCTACCACTCAGGCCACACATAAGCTATAATTAATTCTTTTTGTCAGTCGTGGGGCTTGAACTCTGGGCCTGGGCACTGTCCCTGCGCTCTTCAGCTTAAGGTGAGCACTCTACTGCTAGAGCCACAGCACCACTTCTGGTTTTCTGGTGGTTTATTAGAGATAAGAGTCTCAGGGACTTTCCTGCCTGGGCTGGCGTCAAACCATGATCCTCAGATCTCAGCCTTCTAAGTAGCTAGGATGACAGGTGTGAGCCACCGGCGCCCGGCCCGTAATTAATTCTTTAACATTAACACATATGCTTTTCCTTGATTCCGGTGAATACACCCATTTTTAGCTGAGGAAAATGAGGAACAGTTATTTCCTTCATGCAAGTAAGAACAGGCTCCTCGTACACTGCACTGATTGTGCACAGCGTGCTGGTTCTAAGCTGGGTCTCAGCCAGGCGCTGGCGGAGCGGGACACGCTCCTGCACCCACAGCACTATGGACTGATGCTGGAACTCTTGCCTTAGGGGAGCAGAGACAAGTCAGTCAGCAGTTAACACTAGGCCACCAAATACAGAGTACTCCCTGCCTTTAAGAAGATCGGGTTTCCAGAACAAGTTCTTTAGGTTTTGATGTTTCACAAATGAATTGCAATTTAAAATTTTAAAAATTCAAGAAGTCTACGTAGATACACCAAGTTACTCCTGGATGTCTTTGTGTTGAATGTCACGGCGGCACAGGACAGATTTTTCAAAGGGAAGAAAGAAATGCTTGCTATTCGCAACACACTTTGACCAAGGCAGTTTCCGGAAGAATCAATGCCTGCGTTAGGTTAATGGCCACTGGCTTCATGTCTGGCCCTCAATTAAACTCTGAACTTCAATTGTTATTACTTAATTGACTGAGCTATATTTCACATCAACATTTCAGAATGACCTACCTTTTAAAAAATGAAAAATTACCCTGACCCAGGGCGCGGGTCTTCAGCCGAGCCTGCCACAGCCGCACAGCGCACGCTGCCTTCCTCGGGGCTGAGCCAGGCGCTTCCCCAGCTTTGCTGTTACCAGGGGGCTTCCTGCCGCATCCTGCCCACCACGTGAGACAGAACAGGGAAAATCCAAGCGAGGGGACAGGGACAAAAAGTAAATATGATCACTGAAATGCCAAACAAATCCAGAGACTGGCTTTACCTTAACTGCAAGGGTTACAGTCTTATCAAACCCTGAGTAACCAAATTTAAGTGCTATTGTGTTATAGTCGCTAACAGCGTTGTCTCTAGACATTCTGGGTCACTATGTGAAAACTTAATTCTTGTTTATTCACATACAACGCAACATGAACCAGTTGACTTCCTTCATCAATACCTTGGGTTTTTATATAAGACAGGTATAGAAACCAGGATCCAACTGTGAGATTGGGTGGACGAAATTGAAGACATCAAATGAGCACTTCCCTCCCCGTGCACTGCGGAAAAGTTTTCAGGTCTTTTTGATGTTCTTTGATCAGGCTTTGAAATCGTGCGAGTGGATTACTATTGTCTGAAAACTGCAATTTATAGTGCATGACCCGGCCGAGCTTTGTCTCACAGCCATACTTGAAACAATAGCAGGAAAGCGAAAAACACAGCGGGAGCCAAGTTGTTCTGGTTGTTATTTAATTAATAACTCCATCTTCCTCATCTAATCTGTGGACCTCCTGAGAAGTGGGTGACTCACACTCGGTCCCACGCGCCTTCCTCACCGCCGCGGCCCGGCTCTGTAGATGAGCCCTGCAGACACTGCCTTCTCCTCCCCTCTCCAGTTACGCTCACAGAATGCGGGTGCTCCAGGAGACCCAAGCTTCTGGTCATAAAGCAGGGACTCCCGCGGCAGGGCCCGGGGCCAGGGGCCGTGGGCACGCGCCCTGCTGATGAACAAACAGTCTTCAAGTCAGACCGACGTTCGGCTATTCTGACTCATCTCTGGGTCAGTTGAACATCACCCCGCTCTGGCCCAAGGAATCTCTAAAAATGTTCTGTTGGCTTCGTTGGCAAAACAATGCACTGAAGGCCTGGTCTAATCACATGACCTCAGTGAAAGGGGCTGTGGGGCACGGGCCAGCCGTGTCCCCCGCTTCGGTGTCCCCTGCGTCGGCACTCGGAGGCAGCCTGGGTGCTGTCCTGCCTCGGGAGATTAGGTCTGGCACCGTCAGCGTGCATGCCAGGACTCACAACCACTGAGATTATCATCCAGGAAGAAGCAGCAGATTACAGACTGCTCAAGACTCTCGGCCTCTGCAGAGAGAGAGAGGATCACGGGTTCAGAGGGCATTATTTCAGCTGGAACAGGTCTGTGCACAGGGCTCACACGAGCAGACGTGCAAGGTGCTGAGGTTCTGAAGAGGACAGGGCGCGGGGTGGCTCTCCCAGCCGGCGACGAGGGAAGGGGCCGCTCACGCTGGCACCAGGCATTAATTAGTGCGGCTGGCACAGGGGGCTTACAGATGACCTCATCACGCGAGCCCCAGGTGGCTCGCATGAGTTAACGCACCCCAAAGACCAACAAATTATCAAGCGGCTTGGAAAGTGAGCTGCACGTGTACACACACACACACACACACACACACACACACACACACACACACACCCCCCTATGGTTGAAATGCTTTCTTCCAAAGGTCTAGCCTTCTCCGTGATCGCAGGAGTGTTCTGAAGAGCTGACATCCACCTCACTAGAAGGCAAAGAAGAAACACCACCCAGGAAGACTCACTCGTTTGCGCGTGGCTTCGGGGGGAGACGAGGGCAGGCGTGGGGTCACCCTGAGCAGACCTCCGAGCCGATCCGTGTGTTGGGCTGGGCTGGACGGCACCTGGTGTGAGGTTTTACGCGCGGTCCCGTGTCCTGATGTGGCATAATTCGTCAGCACAACATGCAAAGGCCCATAAACATAACTTGCTTTAACATTAATGTTCTAATGATGGCAGCAATAAGGAAAAATACGTCTCCATTCCGTGTCTGCATTCCAGGAGTGATGCTTAAGATTGTGCGAACCAGAAAAGCAAACCAGCCAACAACATGCAGAGGCCGGACACAGACCATGCAGAGGCCGGACACAGACACAGACCGGTGCTTCCAGAATACAGGGAAAGCCATGGAGGTTCTGTGCTTCTCGCTGCCCCCTTCTGTGGCACGCTCCAGTTCTACAGCAGGGGAGCGGTGGTCATGGTGTGTGCGGGCGGGGGGGGGGGGAGCATGGGGGCCCCCGCCCACCCACGGGCTCCCCGTCCACCCACGGGCGGCGTCCTGCTGGGCACGCTGACCTGCTCCGCCGCACAGCAGCAGCGGGGCTCCAGGAAAACAGATAAATTGTAAGCCCCTTTTTAATCTTTTATTTGTGCATGCACATCATAAATTTGTTCAACGTGAAAGTCCTCGACAAGGGTTTAACAAGAGTTCTGACGTCTGCGCAGGTAGAGGAAACATTCCCTGGGGCAAATAGCAGCGTGGCGTGGGCCTGGCCAGCTTCTCGAGCGTGTGGAGGCCGCGGCCCGGGAGGGTCCGTCCTCTGCTCACTCGCAATACCCCATGTGAGACATCTCTCGGAAGCACAAGCCTGCCTGACACCGCCCTCGGGACCTCAGGCCGGCTCGGCCGGGACACACGCTGGCTTTGAACATGACACAAGTCCAAAGGAAAAGAAGTAGAGTTCTGCAAACCTTTTAAGTGCCCAATGACAAATTTGGCCTTTGGAAAGAACCAAAGTGTACAACTTAAAAGTGTTTACAAAACTTATTAATATTAGTTCTAAAGTTATGTACTTAATACTATCAAAGGCATGTTTTACTAAACACATGTTCTTATTGTGGTGCTGATCCAGGGACTTGAACGCAGGGCCCTGAGCTCTGTCTTTTTCGATCAAGGCTGATACTCAACCATGGGCCAGAGGTAAACTTTGGGGTTCTTACTGGCTAAATAAAGAGTCTTGTGGACTTTTCTGCCCAGGCTGGGAGTGAATAGTGATCCTCAGATCTCAGCCTCCTGAGCATCTAGGATTATAGGCGTGAGCCACTGGTGCCAGGTGCCAAGTACATTTTCTTATGTAGCTTAACTTTTAATTTTCCTTTTTTTTTTTTTTTGGGTCCAGTCATGGGACCTGAACTCTGGGCCTGGGCGCTGTCCTTCAGCTCTTCAGCTCAAGACTAGCGCTCTACCATTTGAGCCACAGTGCCACTTCCGGCTTTTTTCTTTTTGCTTATGTGGTGCTGAGGGCCTTATGTGGAACTCAGGGCCTCATGCATGCAAGGCAAGTGCTCTACCACTGAGCCATCTCTTCCCAGCCCCTAACTTTTAATTTTCTAAAGATAGGTTTATAGTTGTTTTATTGATGTTTTTGCTGTTGACTGGTGATAGGTCGGCAGTAACATTAAAGCAAATAAACTGAGGTGAACAATCACAAAAATCTCTTTTATTGTGGTTATTTAAAAATTGCTGTTTATTTTTGGCACACAATTCATTCAAAGCAGAATATTTCTAATGTCTAAATGATTTGAGTGTTACATAATTAAATTATATAAAATGCAGATAAAAAAGCAGTGTGTACAGAGCACACGTCTAAAAAAATTACTCATAAAAATGATGGCTAAAAGGCGTGGACACACAGCCCTTGGAAGCTAAACTAGCCATCGGGAGCCGAGGAGCCCGGGTTCCAGACACGGAGCCAGACGTCAGTGGCTTTGGAACAGGAAGTATGGAAAGACGGATTCCCAGCCGGCACGTTCTGCAGTGGCACTTAGCGCCCCGAGTCGGAGTCCTCCAGCCCCGCACGGGGCACCAGCGAGGCCCGCAGGTGGGAGCGGAACTTGGCCCGCCCCCACGCTCCCGCTCTCCTCCGCTTGGGCGGGGTAATTGCATGAGGCTGTGGACCGTGATTCCATGCTCACGGTACTCGTGAATGCAGGTGAAGAGAAGGGGAGGGAGAGGGAGGGAGTGGGCGCTTAGAGGGGTGGTTTGATAACTAGGAGGGGAATTGAAAAATCACACCTTTCAGCCTCCACATTCTTGCTTTTGTTGGGTACACAGGAGAAGCCATGCGGAAGGAAGGAAGATTATGAGTATCTATAAACTAACTGTCTGACAGAGACAGAAATGCTGATAATGAGTGGGCTGTGTCTGCAGTTCTCGGAGGCTCACACGGGCGAGGGGAGAAGGAAAACAGAAACTCGCGATACGTTTGTCTGGAGGGGCGGCCCTGCGACCGCGGAGGCCAGAGTTCAGCCGAAGTTCAGGGCAGACGCTGCCAGGAGTTTACGGAGCAGGAATGCGAGATTGCTTCCGGCCCTGGCTCCCCCCGGCCTCTCTCCGGGCTCTGCGGGTCAGGCGGCGCCGTGGCACAAGGTGACAATGTCCGTGGGGAAACAGGCTTTGAGCAGGATGCCCCTCTCCCGGTTGCAGTCCAGCTCCTGGATAAATCCGTACCAATAGATGACCAGGCCCGGCCCAAACCTGCAGAGACACCAGAAAGTCACATGCACACAGGCGTCAAAGGAGCTCCAGCGCAGCATCCGGGGCCCGGGGAAGACCCGCACGGCTGGGCTGCGCCAGGGTGCCCACCCAGAGCCGGGCGTACAGCACAGAGGGCACTCGGGGCAGAATGGCAGCCACGGACATGTCCATTTCCTTTCCTTCCAGAACCTGAAGCGTTTCGGATACAGAATTACCCACCACACCTTTCAGCGAGGACAGAGGCACGGCGGGCTGGGGAGCTCGGTCCACCAACACTCGCTGGCATCATGCCTCTGTTCTTAAAATGAAACGTGCCAACTTCCAACTAAGACGCAGAAGCACGTCTGGACAGCCAGGAGGCCCAGTGCACGCGTGCAGCCCTGGTACTGGGAGGCTGAGGCGGAGGACCTGGGGTTTGTGGCTAGTTTGGGCTACATGACGAGCCCCGGCTTGCAAAGGGGCTGCCGGGCCCTCTCTGGCTCCAAGGCTCTCTTTGGCACGTCCCTTCCAGCCTTAACAAGCAGCCCGCCGGCGTGCTGGGCCCCCGCCGCGCGGCCCGAGGCTCCGCAGCGCAACCTCGCTGCAGAGACAGCGGGAAGGCCGGGCTCAGGCTCTCACAGACACCAAGATTAAAGTCTTGTCCATTTGTGGCAAAGCACAGATGAAGGCCAGCCCTCCGCCCCAGTGTTTCCACGCCGCGCCTCCGGACGATGTCGATTTTGTCAGCAGTGACTGATCCCGCTGGGCGCACGCCGGCTGCGGCCCCCAGACCACTTCACCCGGCAGGAAGTTGAGACCTCTCGGCTGGGTTCATGGAGACGCAGTCACTATCAATCACGGCGCACAGAGATGTTTTGCACATCGGTTTCACATTTTTCCTACCCGGAGTACTTAATTAAAGGGCAGCTCTACTTTTGGTGTAGTGTTGCAGGAATTTTACAGTGAAATCATAAATTATGAATGTTGGGTTAGTAAAGGGATGTCTAAAAACAGAACCGCTCTCTGTATTCTAACCCTGCAGCAGGCTGAACTGGGCTAGGCCAAAAGCTCTTTCCGTCTATGATTTATTATATGCTCTGCTGTCCCTGCCAAAACTAACAGCACAGGACGGGCGGGGAGAAGCAGTGTGCACAGGAACAAGTTCAGCTGAATGTCACGGGCTGGTTTACTTGGGGACTCGCACAAGATCAGCTAGACTGTCTGGTCCCCTCTGTGGGGACGGAATTGTGAGACTGGCTCCTCGTGTGTGCGTGGGGGGGGGGGGAGGCGGGAGCCGGCCGCGGGGAAGCCTAGAAGCTCTGGGTCCTTCGGCCACGCCCTCTCTTCCAAGGCCTCCTGGGAGAGGAGCTTCTTGGAGTCACAGGAGCTAGGTCGCCAGCACACAGGCTGTGACCCCAGTTCTTGGATGTGCATAAGCTCACGGCTAGCTAAGAACTTGCTTCCACTTAGCAACGGGTTTCCTATGAACTTGTTCTTGTTCAGTACTGGCGCTGAACCCAGGGCCTCTAGCACCGAGATACCCCTTCAGCCTCCACTTGGCAACCTTAGAAACAATGGCCCAGACATCTGGTATCTTTTTCTTATAAAGAGCTCTATGATTTGTCCCAAATGATCTCAGTTATCAAGACAAGACTGCCGAGAGCCAGAGGATGTGGCATTTCTGTGGACCGTGCCGGAGAGGCCTCACAGGGCCACAGCGTCCATGGATCCCACAGGAAGCGCAACACGGAATTCCTTCCACTGGAAACCACGGGGAGACACCGAGTCCTTGAGAAAGGCCCTGACATCCCCACAAAGGCGACAAAAAAACAAATCACGAAGAACAGAATCTACGGAAATCATCAAAAACAAGCCAAGTATTTTTAAAGATTTAATACCAGGAAAACACAAAGAGCAACAGAGCGCGCGTGCGCGGCTAATCACAGACACGGGACCCGCGCCCCACCGCGCTCGGTGGAAACGTCTGTCTGGGGACAGGTGACACGCAAGGACACGGACTTGTCTCGGTGGAGAGACAACAGACGAACTCTGCCACCCCCACGCGCCTGGCCGGCTGTGCACCGAGCATTCCGTGCGACGCAAAGCCGCGACACAGACCCAGGAACGGGCCAGTCACGTTTCTCCTGTGTCTCGCGAAACTCAAAATCTCTCACTGAGAGCGTGTCTACTGAACCGAACACAACTCCCCCCAGTGAGCAGAGGCTGACAGAGACGCTTTCAGAGTCTGTGGGCTTTGGGGGATGAATAATCGGGCGTTTTCAGGGTGACAAGTCTGGAGACTTAGCAGCGGAAGAGGATCTGGCCCGGTTTCGGCGGCCCGGGCTCTCACGCACCGCCGGGCTCTCTCCTGCGCTCGGCTCGGGGCAGAGGCCGACTGAACCCCCCAGCAGCTCACCTCTCACATGACAGTCAGCTCCTCCCGCATCTGAACGCACAGAGGGAAAGTTCTGGTTGGTAGCTGAGCTGACCGAGCGATGCAGAGCGGCGGCATCTCCTCCTGCGTGGCGTGGGCCACGGCGGGCCGCTCACCGTCCGACGCCCCTGGCGCAGGGAAGCCAACACCGTCCTGGGGACGGTGGGAGGAGGGCGCCTAGCGGCGCGGCCTGACAGGATGGAAGGACTGCTACGGCAAGTCCTTCCTTTTCAGCCCACCGCGACGCAGCAGTAGCTGGCTGGCACGAAGACGGTGCTCCGATTCAAGCCTCAAACGAACCCTCCTTCACGCATGCAGACCCCTGGCTTTTCTCAGCCGCAGACAATCCCAGGATTTGTGGGAGAAGTGGCTCCTGAACAAGATGGACAAGTTAGGCAAATCCTGCTTGCTGAGTCTCTGTATTTTCACCGTAAGAGAGTTGCCTGGCTCCCAGACATCGCACCGACGCCCGGCCTAGCTGCCGAGTAAGATGAAGAAGCTCTCGAGTTCTGGAATGTAAGATGGTGATGGGGTTGGAAGGGGTGGGCACGGGGGGATGGGGGAGGCAGGTTACGGGTACAGCACTGGGCCGGCCGGCCGGCGTGGCGGACCCAGCGCCGGCTCGGGAGGCGGCAGCTTTCAGGCGGGGGAAGGGAACAGACCGCCACCCTGAGCAGGCGCTGGGCAGTCCGAGAGCAGATGCTGCGGCACTTTGTTTGGTTTAAAAAGGAAGCGGAAGCTGTAATGCCTTTCAAACGACTGTCACCAAGAGCGTTTGTAAATGGGATTTCAGTGAGTAAACCTTAGTTTGCCAGAAAAACTAGCGACCCTGACTTACTCCTCAAGGATTCCAGACTGTGGACGGCTCAGCAGAGTATGGGCTAAGCTGTGTCTTTAGCTCAATCATTTCCAGAACTCTGCGAATCGCAGAGCCACAGCCTCCCTCACCCTTGCCTGCGTGGTCTTCTTACCTTCTCTTTTGAGCTGCACGGGGGTCCCCTCCCTTGGGGTGCAGCTCGGCTGTTCCTGCGCTGCAGGCACCTGGCGGCGCGGTCACTGGGGAGCGGAGGGCTGTGACCTGCTACACTCTCTCTGGAGATCTTTTCTTCAGTGTGGAGAAGGCAGACGCAGGCCCTTCGGGATCTTGCTCATACCATTCAGTGTCGCCGGTGAGACATTCCCAGTAACTGACTTAACTGATTCTCCAGCTGGTTTGCTGAAGCCCTGGGCTTGTTAAGTCTCCACACACTGCAAAGCCCATGACCATGGCTGTCCACAGACGCCACCCCTCTATAAAATAAACGCCGCCAGTAAGCAGTAACAGAGGTGATTAACACGTGAGCGCGTATCGTGCGTCAGGCAGGCACCGGAGGGCGTGCGCTGCGTTACCCCACGCGGCAGACCAGGAGGGGCACCAGCCGGCCGGATCTGAACCCCGTCTGCATCCCGGCCTGCACCGGCCACTCGCACGGTGCCGTCTCCTCTTACACCTTGTTCTTACACACCAGCTCGTAACAGCCTTTCAACCCTGACAAATACTCACAGCACTCAGAAAAGACAGACAAGCCAAAAATCGAGGTGCAGGAGTCCAGTATAGGAGTTGGAACCTGCTTGTCTCGTGTGAGGTGAGAGTGAACAGTCTCACGCCGAAACGCAGGCCTAGCTGCTCATTTCCATTGTCACCAAACTGAGGAATGCGTGGAAGAGCAGGCCAGGACTCGGGTGCTCACGCGGAGCGCCTTGAGCTCGCGAAGCAAGCGCGGGAGAGAGAATCACAGCTCACCACCCGCGGCGCAGAGCAGAGCAGTGTGTCACACTGAAGAGGGCGCAGCACCCAAACACCAGGAGGGCATCCAGCGGCCGCGGGAGGGAGGGCGCCGAGGGAGGCAGGGCGCGGCGGCCCAGGCAGTGTGTGGGGTGGAGATGATTTCTTCCAGAGGAGGAGGTTCACACCCGCTGCAAAGGGGGCACCGTGGACCCCGCGGCTCCGTTCCCGCTCCTGAAATAGCGCTAGTACAGAGATGCATCTTGTGTGTGTCATGACCTTGGTCCATCTGTGTTTTACATCTCCTTAGACTTACGCAGCAAGACAGGGATGACCTCACAGCCCATACACGACTCCACAATGCGCCTTTCCACACGAGTAAGGAAAGGCCCTGGAGGCAATGTGACGTCTCTCCTCCAATGGCTACATAAGAGGACTCCGGGGTGGTCCTGGACCATGCATCTGGAGACGACCGTGACGCACATCTCCATGAAGGAGGCTAAGTGGGCTGTGAACTGACTGGGCGGCTTAAGTCAAACTCATGATGAACGCTCATCCAGTAAGAGCAACCACATGCCGGGCGCCGGTGGCTCACGCCTCCAATCCTAGCTTCTCAGGAGGCTGAGATCTGAGGATCTCAGTTCAAAGCCAGCCCGGGCAGGAAGGTTTGTGAGACTCTTATCTCCAATAAACCACCAGAAAACTGGAAGTGGCGCTGTGGCTCAAGTGGTAGAGCGCTTGCCTTGAGCTGAAGAGCTGAAGGACAGCACCCAGGCCCAGAGTTCAAGCCTCATGATTGACAAAAAACAAATCAAAACGAACAAAAAACAGACCAAAACAAAACCAAACCAACGACCCATATTAACTGTACTGATTAAAGATTTAAATTCATGTGAATAGAGAATTCTTTCTCTAAAAGAACATAAATAAAAAATAAAAAAAGAAGTAGTGGAGAATCCCACCTTCCTTCCCCTTCCTCCCTCCCCCACCTTCCTGCCTCCCTCTCTTCCTGTTTCCTCTCTCCTTCCCTCCCTCCTTCCTTCCTCTCTTTCCTTCCGTCTGTGGCGTGTGGGGTCTGTGCTATCTTCTGACAATGTGTGCAGACATGTGGCAGCTGCTTAACCATCAAAAAGACTTGCATGTGGTTTTTATGAAGAGTGCGTTTTCAAACACGTAGTTCAGGATGAGGGAGAAATCGAAAACATCTTGTAATTGTTTTAAAATAAACTCTTGCACTGTTTATTTAGTTTTGATCTGTATGTTGTAGATTGCCTGTGCACTGGCTAATCAGTGCTGTATGTATCTCCAGACAGAGCTGTAAATAACTCTTCAGTCCATGTGAAACACACCCACACATGCTTACAGGCAAAAAGTGTGTGTGAATGTGCGCGCAGTAACAATGAGTGACCACGCAGTATAATATCATGAAGTTCTAGCACAATGGTATTTAATACACAAGGCAAATACTCTTCTTGTAGTATCTAGAAACAAAAATCTGGCCGGGAGCCAGTGGCTCACACTTGTCATCCTAGCTACTCAGGAGGCTGAGATCTGAGGATCGCAGTTTGAAGCCAGCCTGGGCAGGCAAGTCTGTAAGACTCTTTTCTTCTATAACCTACTCAGAAAAAGCCAGAAGTGGAGCTGTAGTTCAGGTAGCAGAGTGTGAGCCTGGAGCCAAAGAAGCTCAGGGACAGCGCCCAGGCCCTCAGTTCAAGCCCCATCACCGGCAAAAAATAAAATAAATTAAAATTCTGATAACTTGGTTCACTTATTTGTTGACTTACCAGGTTCATATCTGCAAACCACAGAGGACCATAGAAGGGGGCTCTCAGACGGAGTTCTCACTCGCTACCAATAGGTCTGCGTTATTAAAATGACAACGTTTTCTCTTTGAAGCAACGTTTTCATTTTCTTTGCTCTTTTTTGTCAGTTGTAGAGCTAGCTGTCCCTGAGCCTCTGGGCTCAAGGCTAGTGCTCTACCACTTTGAGCCACAGCTTCACTTCTGGGTTTTGAGGGGTTAAAATTAGACACAAGAGTCTCATGGCTGGTTTTGAACCACGATCCTCAGATCGCAGCCTCCTGAGTAGCTGGGATTTCAGGCGTGAGCCACAGCGCCTGGCACAACTTACTTGATATAATTTTGCAAAGGTAAGATGTACTGCACGCATAAATTGGCACATTGAACTGAACCCCTTCATTCAACTATTTAAAGATAATTGAAAAACTAATAAAAATAACTTGGAAAATAAAAATACAAATACTGATTTACTTCAGGGCTTTATGCCATGGAGAAAATAAACGGCAAACTCTTTATTTGAGGGGAATTTGAAATGTATATAAATACACAACCACAATGACCTGACATCCCCCTTGGTGCTTGTTTATGCCCCTGGGCATTCTCAGGTTCACCCTGAATCATCTGGAAAAGTGCTCACTAATTTCTACTTCTTTGGCGCTGTGTCGACAAGCTTGGCGGCTGGACCAACAGTCCTGTTCATCGCCAGGCTTCCCTCAGAAGAGAAGAGCCGCGGAGCATAGGAGCAGAGGCTACTTTGTCTTTCATCTGTTGCCTCGACCCTCTGCTCTCCAGGAGAGACGTGGATTTGCCAGGGCTCAGCGACTCTGCATTTCTCTTTTTAAAACCTAAGCACACCACTCCTTCGGCTCAGGGTGTGAAGGACCCTGTGCATGCATGTATATTTTAACCATCCAGTGTGTTTACCTGTGGATTTATAGGCACGTTCTAGCTACCACAAATGAGGGCAACCATGAACCCTACATTTCTTTGGCTCTCGCTTACTTCATTTAATATAATTTTCCCCCACATCTTCCCATTTGAGGGCACATAACAGGTGGAATCATGGTGAACAAATACAACAGTGATACTCATTAGACACGAGACACAGGAGAGAAAACTCAGGAGAGAGACACCGAAGGAAAGGCCTGGATCATTGCTCATTACCTGACTCATGCAGCTGTAACCCCTCTGCATACAGTAACAATTAAAAACAAAAACAAGAACCTAAGTACAAGTTCACATACTCACACCATGTGAAAGTCACATGCAACTTAAAATTAACCAACAGAGTAACAGATCCATGGTCTCTTACTTAGATATGCACTTGACTGAATAAACAAAATGCCAAAAGGTTCACAGTAAGAAAAGCGATTATGGCTAGCACTGACCTGGCATTCCGGAAGTCACCTGTGCTTATGCTACAGCTTAGTTATGTTTAGGACCACAGGGAGGGAAAAATAAACCCCCAAAGTAACAAAGGCTCAAGGTCATACTCACTTTGAGGATGTTTAAATATTAGGAGTGAGCAAACACTTCCTGTGCCTTGGGTGCAAATCACATTTACTCACCTAGAATTTATTCCCCAGCCTTCTTCCAAAGTTGGGGGTGGCTTACAAAATTGGTCCTATGAATTATTACATGTTTTCTCAGTCATTTCCCCAGGGAAACATGCCAGGAGCAAACCCATCATTTCAGCTGATTTAGTGGTAGATGTCAGAGAATTCATAATTGATATGGCAACCCTAATGGATAGTGATCACTGGATTGGCAAAGCTGGGCTGGCAGTGCGGTAACCCTGCCGCATTCCCCAGTCTACCAGGGACTTCCTCTGATAAACCTGGGGGGGGGTGGAGGGAGGAGACACCTGGCTCTCCATTTACAACCCTCATTATGTTAGAGCCAGAGCAGAGCATAATGCAGGAAATAGCAATGGCATCACCAAGGGTGTGCCTTCGATGCTAGGAACAGGGCAACGTGGTTTAACCTTGACTGTTTGCAAAAGATCACCAGGGAACCCAGAGTTCAGGCAGACATTTATCTTAAGGCACAAACAGATTTATGGGTTTTGGACATATAAAAGGTCTGCTTAAAATAAAAAAATTGGAATTTTCATCCTTGGCAAAGACAAGTAACTAAAGGATTAAGGGTGATACATGTTTGCACCTATAAATCCATCATTAACCAAATGTGACCCGATGGCTCAGCCCTGTCAGATTCCAACTTGCTCTAAATGGGTAGTTAAAATTTTTCTCTTATTTACAATAAATATTTCATGATAGAGAAAATCTTTTTGGTTAACCACTTCAGTCCTCTCTCTACGCGCGCACACACACACACACACAGAGCTTCCAACTTAGGCTGGAAAGGGGAAAAATAACTTGGAAGTTGGAAATATGTAGGTCACTAAGAAACATGGTTGAACAAAAACAGTAAAGCTCTTCTCTTAGGAGAGAAGGTAATACAGAGGACCGGCCGCTCAGCCGCCCAGCACGGGTAGAACGCAAGTGTGCCGAGGGCACCTGACCTCGGGTCTGCTGCCTGTGGTGGGTGTGCGTGTGAATGATGCCACCGAGTCCCTGCCCGAGGAAAAGCACGCCTTAAGAAGAGGGAAACTCTCACTCTACAGGAACGTAGGGAGATGAACCTTTAACATACGTCAAGCTGCACACGTCTGTGAAGAGCTAGCTGCTTGCTGTGAGTGGCCAGATGCTAGGACTCATGTTTTCTAGGACATGAAGTGGGAGGGTGCAGTGGAAGGGAAGGGGGAGGGAAGAGGGAGGGTGGCGGGGGGCGGGGTGTGGTGGAAGGGAAGGGGGAGGGTGGAGGGGCGGGGTGCAGGGGGAGGGAAGAGGAGGGAAGGGGGAGGGTGCAGGGGGAGGGAGGGGGAGGGTGGAGGGGCGGGGTCCAGGGGAAGGGAAGGGGGAGGTATGGGGTGGGATGGGGGAGGGGTACAGGGGGAGGGAGGGGGAGGGATAGGGTGGGGGGAGGGGGAAGGGAAGGGGAGGGATGGAGGAGGGGTGCAGGGGGAGGGGAGGGTGGAGGGGTGGGGTGCAGGGGGAGGGGAGGGGAGGGTGGAGGGGCGGGGTGCAGGGGGAGGGGAGGGGAGGGTGGAGGGGCGGGGTGTGGCGGAGGACTGGGCTGGTGGGCTCGGTAGGGTGACTCGGGTGTGGTGTGGGGAGCAGCTGAGGCGTCAGGGGCTGTACGCAGGTGCTCTTCTTCAAGTACAAGGACTTGAGGCAGGCTTCTGTGCACAGCGGTTTTATCGACAGGTCGTAGAAACATCAACGTGAAGGACTCCTGCGCCCAGCCATATCTCAGCAGGTTCGTCTGCTTCATTTCTTCTTCCCTTTCCACAGACCTTCAGGGTGTAAGATGCGGAGGGCGCCGCAAGCTGTTCCCGCCGTTCCCGGAGCTGCATTGGGAGGCGCTGGCCTGGCGTGGCTGGAGCTGCGTTGGGAGGCGCTGGCCTGGCGTGGTTGGAGCTGTGTTGCGAGGCGCTGGCCTGGCGCGGCCGGAGCTGCGTTGCGAGGCGCTGGCCTGGCGCGGCCGGCAGCGCTGGCTCTGCCACGCTCACGATGCAGTACTCGCTCCCACGCTCCCCCACGAAAACAAGGATCGGATGCTACAAATTTGGGGTGAAGCTTTCAGTGTGTTTACTTATATCGGGACTTTCCCCCAGAGCCAGGCCAACTAAAATGGCACAACAGAAAGAAAATTAAGCTCATCAAAAGGGAAACGCAAGTACATGAACTTCTAAGATCAACAGTACCGCTAGGAAAGTTCGAGAACTCCAAAAAGAACCGAGCGGGTCCTGTTTTTGAAGGCTCAGCTTCCTTAATGCTGAGCCTACAAGCTGCAGCTTCCCCCGGGAAGAGGGTGTTCACAGAGGGTGGAGAGGTGGGGGGGGGGGTGCAAGGGGGGGCCGGCAGGGGGGCGGGGGGAGAGCAAAGGCATCAGCACCCCGTGCGGCTGGCTGCCGGCGGCTGAAGCTGGGGTCTGCCACCCTTCTGTGCAGAACTCCCTCAACCTGCTTCCCTTCCAGGCACAACTGGAGTGAGGCCCTCAGTCAAGCCATTGCTGTCAGGCGCCTGTGGGGAGTGAGGTAACCCTTTTGCCTGAGGCTGATCCTCTTTCTTGAAGCCCTGTTTCTGAGTGGAATCCGAGAGGTAAATATTTACTTTGTGCAGGGCCAAAGTATCTACTGCAGCTCACTTATGTGAGTGTAAACACATTAAAGAAAAGTATACATTCAACAAATCCCCCCCTCTACCCCAGACAGAAGAAAGACTGCGGAAGGGAGGGAAGGAGGGAGGGAGGGAGGGAGGGAGGGAGGGAGGGAGGGAGGGAGGGAGGGAAGGAGGCAGGCAGGCAGGCAGGCAGGCACACTGTAGCGGGGCTCTACTTTGTGCGTGGTGGGCAGCGCGGCCAGTGCCACGGCTCCTCCGGAGTGCGCCCTGCGGCTGCGCAGACCCACGGCGGGCGTCACTGGCCAGGCCTGGAAGGAGGCCCCGGAGGGCCCTCTGGACGCTTCCTGATGCAAGTAAGACAAGGCACGGCCACCGTGGGCGCAGGGCGGGTGGCCCTGAGGTGTCCCCACAAGGCCCATTTCACCCACTGGAAGCGGTGGTCACAGGGAGGGGAGCTGGGGGCATTTTAAACGTTCAGTTAAGCTTGGAGCTGTCCTAGCCGCACGCCACCTCCTCCGGGGTGACACAGGCAGGCTGAGTGGGGTTGGACCCAGGGCCCACAGCCAGAGGGCAGGCCTGACCCTCTGCCGGAGCTGATTAGGAGCTGGCTATTTTAGGGATTGAACTAAGAGGCCAGGCAGAGGCCAAGACAGGATGATCGCTGGTGGCCTTGTGAGTGCCACACGAGACCTGGCTTCGTGTGCCACTGTTGACATAGACGAGCAAAATCCCCAGACAGGTTCACTACAGAAGGGGCCGCTGCAGGCAGGAGGGGGCAGCACAGAGAACCCACGCCCACACGCAGCTCCACGTCACGAAGACGCCAGATACTGTGACCACGCACTCACGTGAGCACTGTAATAAAGTATCCATGCTGCTCCAGAATCCATATGGATGGACTTGATTCGGGTGGAGAGGACTTGTGATTCTGAGTGACCTGCTATGGTCTTCCAGCAAGTTCCAAGAACGTGACACGTGAATGAGCTGTTTGTGCTGAGTGATCACGCCCCTCCTGGGCAGGTGTGCATGAGCGCGGATGTGGGCGCGCAGGTGTCCCACAGAGCCGTGCGCTCACCGCTGCTCCGTGCAAGGACACGCCACAGCACAGGCAGGAAGCCACGCAGGCATCCCTGCTTTACCCAAGTCTAGTCTAGGTGCCAAGGAAGGGCGGGGGAGCTTGAAAACGGCTATTATGGTCTGGACTGCATCAGGACCGCTGCTTACTTCACAAACCTCCCACCCAGCAAGAAAGCGAATGTTCCTGCTTTTCCTATCGCGTGCGCGCGCGCGCGTGTGTGGTGTGTGTGTGTGTGTGTCTCCAGGAACTTGCTGGAACACTTTTACAGGACAATGGGGCTGGGACTTTGTCACCTACAAGGGGCACGAACCCGCTCCCACGGTACCTGTGGCTACGGCTCTGCCAAGATGCCCGCAGAGCCGGAGGCGGGAAGGACGCGGGCTGCAGCCCTGGCCCCCGGCGTGGAGAGCGAGGAGCTACTTTATTCCACTTCAAGAGACTCAAAGTTCACCCCCCTGTAAACCTGTGACCTGGACAACCTGATCACACAGGGCGATTTGCCCCCGCGATCTCCAGAGGCGAAGCACCTCTCTGTGGCTTGTCTGTTTTCATGACAGACTCCACAGAGATCAATCACACCAGCTCCCGACACGTTTATCATGCCGCACAGCCTTAGTGATGGACTGAGCCTGTGTTTCTGAAGCAAGCTAACGGTCACCATTGGGAAGAAGAATTCTTTTATCTTGTACTATACTGCACGTAGGGTCTGGACGGGATCTGCATCTGGTAGGACTACCAACCTCCACGTCATTCTGAAGACGCAGCAGTATGCTTCCAAACTTCTCTGAACAAGAACGGACTTTCAAATGAGGGCGCAGACTTGAGGTTGCTTCGGAAGGAGACGCACCACGGGTGGGGGCCTGGCGCGCTGAGGCTCGGTGGGGTAGGCTATGCAAACTCTGCCTTGCCGAACCTCCCCGAATCCGCAGGAATAACGCCAGTCAGTCAGCAAGTGGAAAACGTAAGGCCAGACACATCAGGAAAAGCCCGCTTTCTGTCTGCATTTTGCTTTAGTTTCCCCAACTCTTTGCCCAATATGTAGCTCAAAAAAAAAAAAAAAAGTCACAGGTTTAGAATCTCTATTTCCTCAAAGTCTACCCTCACTTGTCAAGGTGCTTATCAGAATGTGCTTTATTTAAAGGATTAGACATCATTACTTTAAACAAAGGGTTTGCGAGTTTGGAACTCGACTGCATGGTGTCTGAATGTCAGTTTCTCTGGATAAGTGAATACAAATTACCCACAATGAATGATAAAAGAATTCAGGGAAGCTGGGTGCTGGTGACTCAGGGCCGTAATCCTTGCAACTCTGGAGGCCGAGATCCAAGGACTGCAGTTACTCATCTAGCTAAGACTGAAATACCTGGGTTAAACCACCAGCTAAGCTGCAAATACGCTTTCCTCTTCCCAGCACCGATGTGCACTTACACAATGCTCAAAGGAGGCTTCCTAGAAAATACTGATATGTGAGCGGGGATGCAGTATCTCAAGGGGCTCAGAGACCCCAGGGTCATCCTGAGACACACCGGAGGGAGGAGGAGGTGTGCTGACCTCCTGCCCAGGACACAGAGAACCCCTGGCGACCGCCAGGGGCCTGCTTGCCTCCAGGCTTCCCTCCCGGGGCTGGAAGGAAGAACAGGCCTCCTGTCTCACGCCACATCTCTTAAAGAAGGCTCTCCACACGCACTGTACGGTAATCCAGACTGTAACGCTACAAATTTAATGTAATTGCCAAGTGCTATAAAAATATATGCGAACAATGACTCTGTTTTGAAACTAACAGGCATTTTACACTCTGTTATCACCTTCTGACATTTCTCACTTTAAATCCATAGACAAAGCCTCAAATTCTGTAAACTTTTGTCAGGCATCCTAAAATATCGAAGGTTACCTTTTTTTTTTTTAAATTCTGTCAGGATGTACTAATTAGAGTTCCAAAAAGTTTTTATAAAAATCACGTCTGAATTCAGACTAGGAGGCTTCTTATTTATGAGTATCCTACTTTTCTTGAAACACAGGACATATTGTGTTCAATTTTGACAACTGTAAGGTGCATAATTCTATTAAAATGTCTGAATAGAATCACGTCCTTGATTTACTTAGGAGAATGTTAAGCATGCTATGCATGGTACCCCAGGCTCCATTGGTTATGATTCCTATATTGAGCCTAAAAACATAAAAGAAAAATAAACCCCGTAACTTTCTTAAACAAATGGAACAAATCCATAAAACAGTTCAATTAAAACTTAATTTCAAAATTTCTAGCATGTAAAAATGAATATGGCACAATGGGTCCTTGAGAACATTTCAACTTAATTAAGATTAGTTATCCCAATAGATTTGGGCATTAGGTGCACTGACTTCAACCGTAAGATGGTTCTGGACATACCCGAAGACTAGATGTTCAACAACCAAAGACAGAATAACTCCTAAGGCATAGGCAACGGACTAGATATCCAACAACGAAAGACAGAATGATTGCCTAAAGTGTACACAAGGGCTTAGATTTTTCAGAGGTTAACGGGTCAAGAAGACAGAAGAGGAAAGCATCTGTGTTCTCTGTACGCTTGCTTCCTTTCTAAAAGTACAGAATCCTTGTCAATGGAACCGAGCGTGGACTGGAGTTTGGGCCTGGACGGCGTGGAGGTGACGAGGACGGGGGTACGGCACAGGGGCGCACTCCAGGTGCGGGTGGCCGCACAGCGGAAGCCAACATCCCTCACTGAGGAAGGCCGTGTCCGCAGGCCGCACCGGGGACTCGGGCGAGCAGACGGACACAACACCAAGGGGGACTTTTCTCAATGAAACGGGGTGTCTGCTGGGACACACAGTGGACCGATGGCTGCTATGGCTGCCAAGCTAGCCCTATGCTCGGAAATAATGCCGTTTCTGAATAAAGGCAAAAGGCATTTTTGCAGAGCTGGAAACATGGTCCAATCTGCGGCTGAATGAACGCAACACCGTCACCAACTCAGAGCTCAGATCCCTAAGAAATGGTGTTTTCAGCTTTGTTGCCTTAAATGCTCATTAAAAACCAACTCTGCGCTAGGGACAACGTGCTTTGTCTACACGTTGCTTTCGTTTTCGTTTATGACCAGGGACGATCATCAGCTGCGTTACCCAGGGGCCGGTCAAAGCTGGCGCCACGCGGGTCGGCCGTCCCCATTTCCCATTCACGGATGCCACGTGGAGGAGAGGCCCGGGCGCCACCGGGAGGGTGCCTGGCGTTACGGTACGGTGTGTGCCAAACTACCAACAGCAGGGGAAACGCACCTCGGGGCCAGCCGTCTCCAGTTACACTCAGTCTAGGTTCCCAGAAGGGTTCTTCAAGACCCACTCTTTCTGGAAACGTATCTGAGCTCCTGAGGGACGCTCACCTTTGTACAAGGGAAGAGTCGCAGCTGCGCCCGCCGGAGGACGCGGCTCCGCGCGCGGGGCCTCCAGAGCCGCAGCTGCGCCCGCCGGAGGACGCGGCTCCGCGCGCGGGGCCTCCAGAGCCGCAGCTGCGCCCGGAGGACGCGGCTCCGCGCACGGGGCCTCCAGAGCCGCAGCTGCGCCCGGAGGACGCGGCTCCGCGCACGGGGCCTCCAGAGCCGCAGCTGCGCCCGGAGGACGCGGCTCCGCGCGCGGGGCCTCCAGAGCCGCAGCTGCGCCCGCCGGAGGACGCGGCTCCGCGCACGGGGCCTCCAGAGCCGCAGCTGCGCCCGCCGGAGGACGCGGCTCCGCGCGCGGGGCCTCCAGAGCCGCAGCTGCGCCCGCCGGAGGACGCGGCTCCGCGCGCGGGGCCTCCAGAGCCGCAGCTGCGCCCGGAGGACGCGGCTCCGCGCGCGGGGCCTCCAGAGCCGCAGCTCTGCCCGGAGGACGCGGCTCCGCGCGCGGGGCCTCCAGAGCCGCAGCTCTGCCCGGAGGACGCGGCTCCGCGCACGGGGCCTCCAGAGCCGCAGCTCTGCCCGGAGGACGCGGCTCCGCGCGCGGGGCCTCCAGAGCCGCAGCTCTGCCCGGAGGACGCGGCTCCGCGCGCGGGGCCTCCAGAGCCGCAGCTGCCCGGAGGACGCGGCTCCGCGCACGGGGTCTCCAGAGCCGCAGCTGCGCCCGCCGGAGGACGCGGCTCCGCGCACGGGGCCTCCAGAGCCGCAGCTGCCCGGAGGACGCGGCTCCGCGCACGGGGCCTCCAGAGCCGCAGCTGCCCGGAGGACGCGGCTCCGCGCACGGGGTCTCCAGAGCCGCAGCTCTGCCCGGAGGACGCGGCTCCGCGCACGGGGCCTCCAGAGCCGCAGCTCTGCCCGGAGGACGCGGCTCCGCGCGCACGGGGCCTCCAGAGCCGCACCTGCCCGGAGGACGCGGCTCCGCGCGCGGGGCCTCCAGAGCCGCAGCTGCGCCCGGAGGACGCGGCTCCGCGCGCGGGGCCTCCAGGCAATCGGCAGCTCGGGCTGTGATCGGGATTCCTCTTTGCGCCAGCGTGCGTGCGTCGGCGCGCGTGCGTCGGCGTGCGTGCGCCAGCGTCAGCTGCGCACCTGCCTCTCACTACCACCCGAGCTTCGAGACCTGCCCTCGGAACGGCGGGGAAGCTCTGCGGGTCCTTGCGGCCTGCCGACCGCTCTGAGTTAGCACAGAGCCCGGCGGGCACAGCGGCCAGCACCTGCGGCGGAGGCAGGGGCGAAGCGCTTGCGCCCGGGCCTGGGCTGCGTGGCTGGACTCGCACACACTGGTGAGGGGAGCGGGACGCGCGCTGTTTACCTCCGCACGCCGCCCTCGCCGCCTTCCAGACAACAATGGCACGCCTAAGCAAACAGGAAACACGGTGAACGCAGACAGGCCGGAGGGAGGCTGGAAAGAGCATCCGAGGACCGGAATCCGCTGTCGCCGCGGCCCAAAGCCTCGTGGGCAGATGGTGATAAAGCTGTGCGCGTGTGACGGACGGGGCTCTCCGGCGCGCCGGGCAGCCTGCCGCCTTCCCCGCTGCGGGCAGAAGCCCAGGACAGCATGCTGAGGTCCCTCGGCTGGCCGGAAGTCAGGGTCCTTGGCCTAGAACGCTGCTGCGGCCGAAGCCCAGCTCACCACGCGGGCAGGAGGGCGGCCCGGCCCGCGGGGCGCAGCGCGCGGCCCGGCGCTCTCAGAAGGGGGCCGCGGAGCTCCAGCCCCCGCGGGGGATCACGCAGCAAGGGGAGGGGAGACTGAGGCACCGACAGCGGGGGGGGGGGGGGGGGGGGGGGGGGGGGGGGGGGGAGACTGAGGCACACAGAGGCACCGACAGCAGGGGGGCTTACTAACCAAGGCGGGGGCAGGGGGGGGGAGGGGGGAAGGGGAGACAGGCACACAGAGGCACCGACGGGGGGGGGGGGGGGGGGGGGGGGGGGGGGGGGGGGACTGAGTAACTCAGTGTGTGCATTGTTTAAGGTGAGATGCAACTATATCCCCCCAAAATCGACGTGAAAGAGCAGAAATGTGTATCCACCTAATGAGACACATTACTCCTCCCTGCCGCAACGCAAATGCAACACCGGTAATGGGAAAAATCTGAGTTCTCAAAGTCTTAGGTACACGAAGACACAAAACTCAGGCCTGTTCATTTTAAAAACCCCGCCAACCTTTACACATCCAGGCCGCGCTGCGGGACACGGCACCTGTCCGACTCCACGGTCCTCCTGAGGACTGGCCTCCCTGTCTGACTCCGTGGTCCTGAGGACTGGCCTCCCTGTCCGACTCCGCGGTCCTGAGGACTGGCCTCCCTGTCTGACTCCGCGGTCCTGAGGACTGATGTCCCTGTCTGACTCCGTGGTCCTCCTGAGGACTGATGTCCCTGTCTGACTCCGTGGTCCTGAGGACTGGCCTCCCTGTCTGACTCCGCGGTCCTCCTGAGGACTGGCCTCCCTGTCTGACTCCGTGGTCCTGAGGACTGGCCTCCCTGTCCGACTCCGCGGTCCTGAGGACTGGCCTCCCTGTCTGACTCCGCGGTCCTGAGGACTGATGTCCCTGTCTGACTCCGTGGTCCTCCTGAGGACTGATGTCCCTGTCTGACTCCGTGGTCCTGAGGACTGGCCTCCCTGTCCGACTCCGCGGTCCTGAGGACTGGCCTCCCTGTCCGACTCCGCGGTCCTCCTGAGGACTGGCCTCCCTGTCCGACTCCGCGGTCCTCCTGAGGACTGGCCTCCCTGTCTGACTCCGCGGTCCTGAGGACTGGCCTCCCTGTCCGACTCTGCGGTCCTCCTGAGGACTGGCCTCCCTGTCCGACTCCGCGGTCCTCCTGAGGACTGGCCTCCCTGTCCGACTCCGCGGTCCTCCTGAGGACTGGCCTCCCTGTCTGACTCCGCGGTCCTGAGGACTGATGTCCCTGTCTGACTCCGTGGTCCTCCTGAGGACTGATGTCCCTGTCTGACTCCGTGGTCCTGAGGACTGGCCTCCCTGTCCGACTCCGCGGTCCTGAGGACTGGCCTCCCTGTCTGACTCCGCGGTCCTCCTGAGGACTGGCCTCCCTGTCCGACTCCGCGGTCCTCCTGAGGACTGGCCTCCCTGTCCGACTCCGCGGTCCTCCTGAGGACTGGCCTCCCTGTCTGACTCCGCGGTCCTGAGGACTGGCCTCCCTGTCCGACTCTGCGGTCCTCCTGAGGACTGGCCTCCCTGTCCGACTCCGCGGTCCTCCTGAGGACTGGCCTCCCTGTCCGACTCCGCGGTCCTCCTGAGGACTGGCCTCCCTGTCCGACTCCGCGGTCCTGAGGACTGGCCTCCCTGTCCGACTCCGCGGTCCTGAGGACTGGCCTCCCTGTCCGACTCCGCGGTCCTCCTGAGGACTGGCCTCCCTGTCTGACTCCGCGGTCCTGAGGACTGGCCTCCCTGTCTGACTCCGCGGTCCTGAGGACTGGCCTCCCTGTCTGACTCCGCGGTCCTGAGGACTGGCCTCCCTGTCCGACTCCGCGGTCCTCCTGAGGACTGACCTCCCTGTCCGACTCCGCGGTCCTCCTGAGGACTGGCTCCGTGCCTCGCGTCCGCGCTCACCCCGTGTGCATGGCGGCCCCGCCCCTCCGCACGCCTGGCAGAGCTCGCCAGCCAGCCTCCGCACTGAGCCCTCTCACACGCAGCCGTGGCGGGCCCTGAGCGCAGCCGTGGCGGGCCCTGAGCACAGCCGTGTGCACGCCAGCTCCGCGCTCTGCTCCAGCTTGCAGCTGTCTCAAAATCACCAGCCGCGGGGCCACTTCATCACTAGCGACCCGGGAGAAAGCGCATTCTCATTCAGACAAAATGCTTAACCACCGGATCTCTAGCCTACACAACTTCGTCTTAGAACTTTAGGAGAGAACTAAGATAATAAAAAATCTGTACAATAAAACTTGCAACAACAACAACAACAAACAAGGCCTCTTTTAAACAGCAGTAAGAAAGTTTCCTAACAGACGTTTTTTCACATGTGCATGCTCTCATTAATCTGCCCGACCTCTGGTGTGAGGCTGGACCATCTTATCATCGCTACCAGCACGCTGTACAATTTGTGGTCTGATTTCGAGCAGGCGCACTGCACATGTTGGCTCTCCTCCTACTCAAACCTGTGTTGGAAAATCAGAACTTCATCGTAGCTTTATACAACTTAAAAACAAAAACAAAAAATTATGAAACTGTTGACAAGTCACTGATGTTGTAATCCTCTGAACAGCCCGCGAGAGGTTTTGTAGTAGTATCCCAAGGAACAACTCAGAAGATACGGGGATTTTGTAAACTGACTGTCAAACATCATTAGGAAAGGATGGAGGAGAGGCGATTTCTGGGGCAGTCCGGCACACCGCTTGGCTCCCTGCCCACCAGGTGAGGCTGGTTGTCTGCTACAGTGTAACACACCCATGTCTAGCACAATGCTATGTTTGGAACAAGGCAAGTTTTATTTTCTTTGTTAAACCTCTGGCTCAAGAGAAGAGTCTTACGGGGAATGGCTATTGTATTCGCTGTTATTTGATGGTGCAGGTCACCTAACTAAAATTGTAAGAACTTATTTCATTCAATAAAGCCATCAGTACTTTGGCTGGTTTAAAATTATAAAATGCAAGCTGAGTGCCGGTGGCTCACACCAGTAATCCTAGCTACTCAGGAGGCTGAGATCTGAGGATCGCAGTTCAAAGCCAGCCTGGGTAGAAAAGGCAATGAGATTCTTATCTCCAATAAACCACTCAGAAAACCAAAAGTGGCGCTGTGGCTCAAGTGGTAGAGCGCTAGCCTTGAGCTGAGGAGCTGAGGGACAGCGCCCAGGCCCAGAGTTCAGGCCCCACGACCGACAAAAACAAAACAAACAACGCCAAAAACAAATTGCATTTAATAATGTATTCAAAAATCTCTGATGCAAAATGCCTTCATAAACACAAGTACACATCATATGCACAAATGTACTTACGTGTGGGCTCTCTCTCCCTTTGTTTAAAAAAGCCTTTTACAACTTAAGGTAGCATAAAAACTCCAAACCCAGAGATACGATTACCACCTTACAGCTTAAAGCAGGAGGGGAAATGCCCTGTTACCAGTTAATTGAGACCGGGACTGACTACGAATGAGTTCCACACCCACTCTGCTGTGAAGTTTTGGTGACTGTTAGATCGCATCTCCTTTCTCCAGTCTGGCTTTGCTTTACCATTGACTTTTCATAGTGCCATTTGTAATAATCCTATCACAATTTTGTTTCTAAGTTATGGCAGGTAATAATTACTTTTGCTTGAAAAACCAGGGTTGGTAATTAATAGCTTCATAAGAGAAAACAGGCTCTGCCGTCTTCATCGGCCTAATTATAATCCATGATTACTTCTGAGAGAAGACCTCTTGTTGGAGGAAAACGTGTGCACTTTGGTGGGCCCTCTGTTGTGCAAACCCAGGACATTTTCCTTGAACGGGAAAAGCTTCTGGGGAAGTGGGAAGTGTGTCTCTCAGGAAAGCTCCACGCCGGTGTTGGTCTGCTGCTCCGCCAGGCCAGGGCGTGGGAGCTGAGCACACTGGCTGGGTGAGGAGTGCGCCTGTGCAGAGGTCACACTCGTGCAAAGTTCCAAAGGAGCAGGTTCAGGCCTTCCATGAATACTGAGTTCAACGCTTTAGGAACCTTAGCCTAAATCACAGTCTAATGTCAAATACCCTTAGAGTCAGGCAGATTCCCAGCTGAGCCTTGTTGGTTCTCTGATCTTAAGCCAGGCTTCAGTACCCTAACGATTAAAATAAAAACAATGGCCTCTTCTCTCTAGATGGTTATTAGGACCAGCAAGTGATAGAAATGAATTAGATGAATATAAAAATCACCGCTCTGGAACTCATATTCATAAAAAGTATTTCAAAAGCAAGAAATATGTTGGCAAATGGGATTATTTGTGACTTAAGTCCTCAAGAATGCTCATAGCTAACTGTCAAATCAACCTCTGGTGGTGACACCCCTTCCGAGACTGCAAAGAAGGAAGGCGTGGCTGGGCATGTCTCTGGTGGTTTGAAAGCAATCGACTAGTTAGTGAAATTATACTATGCACATCAGCAGCTACTGGTTAAAGTATGTTTCACAGCTTTGGTTTACACATGTCTCATTTCAAGTATGGTTTCCCAACACATCTTGGTGAGGTATTGAGGTTTTCCGATCCAAGTATTTGTTGGTGTGAAGTCACGGAAACTTAGCAAGAGGGCTGAGTGAGATGATTTCAGAGGTCTCTTCTAGTTCTAAGATTCTACTGTTCTCCTTCTTGGAGAGAGAAAAATGGCTCTGAAACAAAGGCTGGGAATATAGAACACCTGTGCAGGATTTGTGAGGCGGCTGTAATGAAGGATGGATGGACAGATGCCCCGAAGTCAAGTGAAATATCTAAATGATCGCAGGGCCATGGGACAAGTGGCCCGATGTCTTTTACCTCAACCCAAAGAGCAGCTTTCCCTCAGAGAGCTCTTTGACAAAGCGACGTCCATTTGTAGCATCCGATAGGAGTTAGATGTCTGGCATCGTGATCAACTAGTACGGAGGAGCTATCTATCACCTGAATTCAGGTCCAGCAGCCTTCAGACTGGCCACCCCCTCCCTTTCCCACCAAACCGATAGTTCCCAAAACGGCAGTGGCGACTGTCAGGAGCCAGCGGGGAGCTGGCTAACACACGCATCGCTGGGTGCCTTCACAGCCCGCCTCACTCCATCTGGAGGGCTTCAAGGATCTACAGACTGACCGCACCTGTTCTGAGGTGTGCTCAGGCTTGGAGGACCCAAGAGTTCTCCTTCCCTTTGAGTCCGGTCACTAGGAAAGAGAATGAACTTTCTGTAGGGTGCGTGGAGGGAACTGGCATGCTTGCGAGGGAATGAGAGGGGAGGAGAGACGGCTAGGTCTCCCGGCAGACAGCGCGCAGGTTCTGGGTGTGGAGACCTCGCCTCACCCCGTAGTCATCTCTTTGGAGCCTTGTACTGAGGTGGAGGGTGATGGCACTCGGCCATGGAGTGGACATGCCAAATTTAAACACAGAACCGCATTCCGAAGCGACAACAGATGCTGCATTTAATAGCTCATCAAGACTGGCTTCGACTAACGAATATAAGATAAAAAAAAGAAGACAAATAGTAACATTTAATCATTTCCCTCCCCTCCGACTTGGCCCCTGTAACTCTGTTTTTAATTATAGCTTCATGACTTTTACCTGAATTCCTCAAGTGCAAATACTTTCTTTTAAAATTTATTTTCATTATATCTTTAGTGCAATGCAGAAAAGGAATCTTAAATATTTATTTCAGCATTTTGTATTTTTATTGGTTTTGTAAACCACTGAAACTGCAGGGTGTACTTAGAGCAAGTTGATTCCACATGCTGCAAATCAAGTGGAGAGCAGTGTGCAGGGTACGGCATTTACCAAGTGAGTCACCACAGCTAAAAATACAGCTTCTCCTGCCCTCCGCCAAAACCTGCCGGCATCCAAACAACCGCAGAAAGATGTGCGCTGTAAACCCAGGTGCACACATGGCACTGGGGACCTCAAGGTCTTAGTGATTCATCTTAAGAAACACTTCACAACTAAGTGTCATAGACGCTCTTTGGGGTTAGTACAAGGAGAGGAAAATCAATGGCAAAGGAAGCCATGAAAAAACATTTTTTTCAAGGCAGAAAACAGAAGAGTAAAAAGGTAAGCAACCACCAAGAGCAGCCGGGGCTCAGTCAAGCTAACTAACTGGAAGGCAGCCCGCGTCTCCACCTTGCTGGGTGGGGCCTTCGCATCCTTTCCCCATTCTTGGGCCCATGCCCAAGGAGGGGCTGGCTGCCTGCGACCAGCATACACCGAAATGGATGTGGAAGTGTAATCAGCCATGCAGGGTGGCAGGGCACGGCAGCAGTCCTCAGAGGCTCCAGGGCTCCCCCCATGCGGGGCCCAAATGCTGCATGTTCACATCGCTGGAGACATAGGGATCCTGCGAACACACATACACACACACACACACGCACGCACACGGGTGAGGGTCTTCATCACAGGGCCAGCTCCTCAGCACCCACCGGCCGAGCGACAACCTTCGCGCCACCCAGGAGCACCTGGAGGGGCTTCCTCTCTAAGGTGGAGCAGGCTGGTACTGGGCAGCTGCTCCAGGCATGCTTTCTGACTGTGGACATGTGCAGGGGAGATGCGTGTGGTCTCCACAGCCAGGAAGCTGCGGGTTTCTGAAAAAAGGGGAGGACAGGAATGGGGACCAGGAGAGGGGAGGGTGGGAATGGAGATGGGAGAGGGGAGGGTGGGAATGGAGATGGGAAGAGGCGAGAGTGGGAATGGAGATGGGAAGAGGGGAGGGTGGGAATGGAGATGGAAGAGGGGAGGGTGGGAATGGAGATGGAAGAGGGGAGGGTGGGAATGGAGATGGAAGAGGGGAGGGTGGGAATGGAGATGGGAAGAGGGGAGGGTGGGAATGGAGATGGAAGAGGGGAGGGTGGGAATGGAGATGGAAGAGGGGAGGGTGGGAATGGAGATGGGAGGGGGAGGGTGGGAATGGAGATGGAAGAGGGGAGGGTGGGAATGGAGATGGGAAGAGGGGAGGGTGGGAATGGAGATGGGAAGAGGGGAGGGTGGGAATGCAGATGGAAGAGGGGAGGGTGGGAATGCAGATGGCAGAGGGGAGGGTGGGAATGGGGATTGGGAGAGGGGAGGGCGGGAATGGAGATGGGAAGAGGGGAGGGTGGGAATGCAGATGGGAAGAGGGGAGGGCGGGAATGGGGATTGGGAGAGGGGAGGGTAGGAATGGAGATGGGAGAGGGGAGGGTGGGAATGCAGATGGGAAGAGGGGAGGGTGGGAATGGGGATGGGGAGAGGTGAGGGCGGGAATGGAGATGGAAGAGGGGAGGGTGGGAATGGAGATGGGAGAGGGGAGGGTGGGAATGGAGATGGGAAGAGGGGAGGGCGGGAATGGGGATTGGGAGAGGGGAGGGCGGGAATGGAGATGGAAGAGGGGAGGGTGGGAATGGAGATGGGAGAGGGGAGGGTGGGAATGGAGATGGGAAGAGGGGAGGGCGGGAATGGGGATTGGGAGAGGGGAGGGTAGGAATGGAGATGGGAGAGGGGAGGGTGGGAATGCAGATGGGAAGAGGGGAGGGTGGGAATGCAGATGGAAGAGGGGAGGGTGGGAATGCAGATGGCAGAGGGGAGGGTGGGAATGGAGATGGGAGAGGGGAGGGTGGGAATGGAGATGGGAAGAGGGGAGGGCGGGAATGGAGATGGGAGGGGGAGGGTGGGAATGGAGATGAGAGGGGAGGGTGGGAATAGGGATTGGGAGAGGGGAGGGCGGGAATGGGATCTCACAGCTCATGGCTTTCAGATGGAAAAACCAACTACAGCAGTTGTTCACAGTAAGGGCGTGAAGGGAGAGTGAGCTTGCTTGTGAGGGCTATAGGGGTTTATTCAGAAACCGGGAAAGTTACAAAAACAATGCTTTCCCGGCTGTAATCACGAAAGCCCAGGGCTACTCAGCTTAGGACCCAGGCAGTGTGATGCGGTGGTGCTCAGAGAATTAAAAACAACACACCCATCAGCACCTGAGCTAGGAGCCTCCGACTTTCCCGGTAAATCTTAAGTTCAGAACAACTTAAAATAACACTTCAAGATGAAAAGCAGGGCGTCCAAAATACTGAGACAAAGGGAGGAAACATCACTTCACACAGAGTTTTACAGATTTAACAGGAAATTTTAAAACTACTTCTCAATGAGAGTGAATTGGCAAATCAGCCTCCAGGGTGTCTAGCAAAGTTTGAGAATGGCTCTGAGATTTAGATCTCATTAACAGGAGGGGAAGGAGAGCTCCCGGTGATGCTCTGGCTTCCAGCCTGCATGCCGGCGGGTCCCTGACTGTCCTGGGAATGCGTTCCTCTACCTGAACAAGAGAACCCCAGAAGCAGGGGCAGGAGGCAGCCCCGGACGTGGGGAAGACCTTTATCTTGATGGTAAAGTGAGGGCGTCACTGGAAAGGAAAACGGCTTTTGGCCCGTATGACCTTGTGCTAGCACAGGAAACCGACTCTGATGTGGAATTTAGAGAGAGAAATCTAGGAAGTAGAAAGAGAGTTTCAAGCACTTAGTGAGGAGCCAGAAAACAAATGAAGAGCAGGGTGCCCCCCCCAGGACCCGGGACTGGGATGGGCTCCTATGCGTGCCTCGGACGCCCGCAGCGGGCATGCCCCAGCTCCAAAACCTTCCAGCACTGATCTGTCTGCTTGGAAGTTGATGGCTACTTCCTAGAGAATGAAGAAGTACGTTTTGAGGAGCTGAAATAGGTTCCAAAGTGTCACCTCAGCCAGAACATGTGAGAATAAAAAGGAGGTTTCCAGCAGCGGGCCACCCTTCCACGTGAGGATCTCTTAACCCGTCGAGAGCAAGGCACTAACCTACCAAACATATATAAGCAAATGTATAAAACAGTGACTGGAGACCAAGACCAAAGGAACGAATTCAATGCCAACATGAGAATGAATAGGATGGACAATTATAAAGCAGTTTTCTATCATTTCTGCATTTGGAAAACAGATAAAAGGCTTCTAAGAAGACATGTACAGATTATCCCTGCATAAGCCTGGTCGTAGATGAAATCAGCTAAAGCTGCAGGAGACACTGCACTGCCGCTGGACCAAGCCTCTGGCCGAGTACCGTTCGCCTTTTGTTTTAAAGTCTGGAGTTGAAAGGTTAAGTGTGCTCTCTGTGTAGTTGATAAATGCAGGCCTAATCACATCAGGGTGTCAGGGACACTGCTGCCTGACCCGGGCTCTGATTTCCACTCGGGCAAGGCCTGACCGGGAGGCAGGCCCTAGGCCTTTGACCTCTGGAGACCCTGTCCCCGCCAGCCGAGAGCTCTGGCTAGCAGCCGGGAACTCGTAGTTCAAATCAGGAACATGTGCACTTGGCTAATATAACACATGGCTTTGAAATTAAAGTGCAACATGATCGAGTGCTTCGGGATGTTTTAACAACTAGGAGGGAGATTACAGCTAGATAAAACGGGGCTTTCCAGTCACTTCTGCTCATTCAAGTTGCTTCTCGTGTCTTTGGACTAGACAAATTTAATTTTATTGTATTTCTTGAGAATTTGCTAGAAAAACAAAAGTTTGGTAAGTTATTTCATGGGTGATTGATCTTGGGGAAAAGGAATGCTGTAAGGTTTCTCTGTGACATGTGTCACCTATTAGATAGTTAGCTTTTTCTATTTCCAACGGAGCTGAGCCAAATTAATTAGAAAGCGGTTTGGATTACAAGCTAAATACAATGAAAAGTAATAAAAACAGAAAATGACATTTAGGTCATCAGTAATATTCCGAGGGTAATTTGGCATTGATTTTTCTAGCCTTTTATGATAAAAAGCTTTACAAGTTGTCAAATGGAGACTTTAACCCCGTTGCTACCGCAGTAACGAAGGCGGGAGCTCACGGTGTGAGGCGTTTTTCTCTCGGTGAGTGTAAGGCAGCCGGAGCGGCCGCAGAGTCTGCGGATCACACAGCTCTTGTGAGGCTCTCCCAGCAGACAGACGCTCAACTCAGAGCAGAAGCTGAGATCTGGAAGGAAGCGAGAGCAACGCGGATGCACGCCGGCGCCTTCCTTTTTGGCGAGGGCGCGGCAGCCTTGGTGAGGCCCCGAGTTCTTCCGAGGAAAACCAGTGCTGGCTGCGTGCAAACTGAAGCTCTTGCTTCAGCTGATGTTAGGATGTGTGCTGGTCAAAGAAGAGTGGCGTTTCGACCGACTTTAACATTTTCAGCACGCAAACCAAACCAAACCCAAAACCCGTGGTATCTCAAACACTTAATCAGTTACTTACTAAACTGAAGCAACCCAAACCTCAAGAACAACAAGGCCGGAGAAGGCAGAGCTTTGGTGTCACTTTCTTTGGGAAGCAGCTGGGGAGAGGCTGCAGGCAGGCGGGCGGCAGGGCGTCCGGGTCCAGCAGGCCGCGGCGGCCATCTGCGGGGGGGTGGCGCTGCCGCAAGCCCCAGCCCCGCCTCGGCAACACTGTGGTGATGGGCAGAGCTGCTCTCTGTGGTGCCGGGGACCCGGCGGGCGGCGGGCAGCACCGGTAACCGGCCGGCGAGCTCTGAAACGCCCTTCACAGCTGCTGTGATCCCACAAGCCCTTAAACGCTGGGAGGGCTCTCCTGCGCAGGCCAGGCGGAGTGGATTTTGACCCCCGGCCGCTCCTGGAACCCCGACACAGGACCACGCACCCAGATCCAGCACTATGCTGCCCCACAAGCTGGCCTGTAGCCACACAGGCAGCCAAATCACAACAGCACTCCGACAGTCCTAGTACCACCAGCTTCGTGCAGCACTATTACCTCTCGGTTTATATGGGTTTTCCTTTTCTGTATCTGACAGCCATAACTCTGTTCTTGTAACACAACCCTTTCAGAATTTGGAGACGTAGCTAAACAGATGCCGCTGGAGCACCGTGTTCCTAGAATTTAGAGAGAAGGCTGGAGAAAGGCCACCCTCTGAGAGCAAGACTATAAGAATCAACACACGATTCATTGCCGCGCTCCTTGCGCTTACTAGAGGCTGGCTGTGCCAGACCCAGTGCCAGGCACAGCCAGGCAATGTCGGCAAGACTGGGCCGGTTCCTGCAGAGTTGAATGTCATCACCTGTCAGCCTAATTCCAACCAAGGCCTGGCTGGCAGCGGACGGCTCCCGCCGACGAGGCTACTGCCCGAGAGCTGAGTAGGTCCTCGGGGAACTCAACCACAGAAAGCCACGACAGTCCCACCATCTTTCACCTGAGGCCCGTGGGCCACACGGCGTTGGGAATTACACTGAGCAGACTGACAACTTATAGATGTTGCATGTGGTGCTGTATGTACTGCGGTGAGCAGAGCAGCCTCCTGAGATCAAGTGTACCCTGTTCTAAAGCAAAGCAATTGGCTGTTCTCACCAAGCCAAAATGGTCAGCGCTGTGAAGGGCATCAAGCCACTTCTGGTTGGGTTTCATTGCCAAGTGTGTCTTGGTGCCACTTTACTAGAAAACTTAATTTTCAGAGCTGTTCGGGATTGCAGGATTGCAGAGAAGGTATTTTTAGACCATCTACTTGAAAATGTATGTTACCAAGTTTAGGGCAACCTTTAATACAGAGTCTAAGAGCCAAGGGTAGGGGTCTTTGTTCTGGAAGCCAGTGCTTCTGATCTGTTGGTGCACAGACGTCTATGCATAGGCCTGCAGAATCTGGCCAGCTGCGGTGAGTTTGGCTGTGCAGGAAAGCCTGTCTCCTCTAACCTGACCAGTTGTTACAAATGGATAATGATGGAGGCCATGCTGGGCAGAGTGAGGCTCAAGCCTGGCGGAGAGCCCTGGCAGCCTCCCCCCAAGGAAGGGTCCTGCCTCCGGGCTGTGAACAACCAAGTCCCGCTTCAGTTTTCCAAGCCTGCAGCGCTACAGATACAGGACTCCACATCAACTCTTGGCCTTACAGGTCTGCCCCATGAGTTTCCGATGCCAGCCCCTGTAAGCGGCATCCGTTTATTCAAGTACATCTCTTCATCCATGTGCACAGTCCAGCATGCTATACCGGACTGCGATCTCAGTACTCAGGAGGCTGAGGCTGGAGGATCACAAGTTTGAAGCTAGCCTGGCCTACAAAGTGAAACCCCCTAGAAGGGAAAAGACAAAGATACACGGGCAAACGGTAACTGATAGAAGGCAATAAACCTCACGTGCTAACCCAACACACACGCACAAGGTGGGCTGTGGCGGCCGGGTGCGGGCCTTACTGAGATGACCGGGCCGCCAGCAGCAGCTCACGCGGCCTCTCGGTGCTCCTCTGCGCTTGCTACACTTCTCCCCCACAATAGGTGTCCAGCCAGTTCTCTGTAGTTCATGTTATGGAGAGGCCAAGAACATCAAAGCCAGCCCGGGAGTGAGAGGTACGCGCTGGGCCTCCCCGGCTCCTGACTCTGGTCTTCCCTCAGGCACCGTCCTGCCCGGTCAAAGCTGAGGAGCGGTGTGCAGACTGGCAGCCGGGCGCGGCTCTGGGCGAGGACACCCACCAAGCCTCCTGCCGTGCTTTTGGTGGCCGGCCCCCGTTGTCCACACACCCAAGGGGGCCGGGGAAGCAGCGGCGTCCTCAGCTCCGGCTGTCCAAACGGGACTGCTCAGGAGAGGAGGGCGGAGGGAGGGGTTGGTGGGGACAGCTGCACAGACTGGCTCAAACTCTGCCCCCCAAAGTCCAGAGAGGAAGGCTGCCGGTGGAAGGCTCCGAGCACTGTGGGCTGATGTTGGGGTTCTCAGCTCACCCCTCTCCTTTGCTGAGTCGAGACAGTGTCAGAGAGATCTGGTGAAGGCGGCAGCCAGGCCGGTGCACGGCCCGGCACTTCCTCCCGCCGTGCCACGGGGCCTTGGTCGGCAGCCCTCGGCCTCCTCTCAACACCCACGAGGCGCAAAGCTGGGCGTGGGAACCACCGTGGTGGTGACAGAGCTGGGCCACAGACGGGAAGGAGAGCCAGACTGCGGGGCCGCCCGGCTCGGAGGCGTCCGAGGCAGGAACGGCACGTTCCCACGCCCCAGGCCCCCGGGCTTCCCACGCTGCCCATGGTGCGCGTTTGCCACCAAAGTTCCCAGCGCCCGCTCTGACAGCCACGGGCGCCAGCGCTGGGGTTTAGGGTGCGGTGGAGGTCCTGGGGGCCAAGGGTCCGCGTGACACTCTCCAGAGGCCTTGCCCCAGTGACCAGGAGCGGACCTGCTCCTCGGTGCGGTGACCAGCACTCTCATAAACACGGCATACACACGCGGCTCGCTGGAAGTTCTTTCACAAGCAGAACTCAGCAGACTTGGAGCTGCCGGATGACAACGCCACTTCCATGACTGGAATGGGGCTCAAACCCCTGCCACGAGGGGGAGGGGAGGGGGAAGGGGAGGGCTGTCCTCCCGCCCAGAGCCCAGAGCTGCGGGTGCATGACTTGGGAAGAGGAAGTGGGCAGGTGACGCGGGAAGAGGAAGTGGGCAGGTGACGCGGGAAGAGGAAGTGGGCAGGCAGTATTCCTAAGATTCCTAACTCATGGCTGAGTTGTAAGCGTGACTGGGAGAAAGCCCCGAGGTTCAGAGCCAGCCACTGGGAAAACTGGACATCTGCAGGCAGAAGGAGGCACGTGGACCCGGTTACCACAGACAACAGTCAGCCCACACAGACTAAAGGCAAAAAAGGAAAACACACAAGGCTGACCTGCGTGACGGCTACTGCACAGCAACGGCAACCATCAACAGGCCGCACGAGGGCCTTCCAACAAGAGGCAGCATCTGGAGCCCACAAGTACCAGACGTGGTGGTCTGGGTCAGTCTCCCCAAACGGCCCACGCATGAAGGGCCAGGTCGCCGTGGCGGCGTGGGGACAGGGAGTTGGGGAGTCACGGGGGGGGCAGGCTCCCGGGAACGCCGGAACTCCGCCCAGCACCCCCTCGGTGCTCACCGTGGGTGTGAGTCCTTGTCCCTCCGTGAGGCGCCCAGCCCCCTCCTCCTGCCATGATGTACGTGTCAGCGCAGGCCACACGCAGGGCCAGGGACCATCATGAAACTTCTGGACCCAGAAGCCACAATAAACCTTCTCCCTTCCCAAGGGACCTGCTCATGTGTCCTGTCACGGGGAGAAGGGACAGCGTGTGGTGACCGCTGGGATCCTGTCTGTGCCCATAACAAGTTCAACAAGACACTCCAATAAATCCCTGTCAGTCCAGACTTCAGACGAAAGGTGCGGTGGAGGAGGCCATGGGTTGGGCCGCACTTCGTCAAGAGGAATGTCGGTGTGCCTGGTGCGCTCAGCAAGCCGGCAGAGCGAGCCGGAGGCTCCTGTGGACCGAGCCCCCGCCGGCACTCCTGCCCCCTCCGTGATGCTGTCAGTGTGAATCCCGCCGTTAAAGCCACAGAGAGCCGTGGCATCTGTATTTTCTGAACTACGCTATAACATTCAGTGATAATCTGCCTTTTCTTTTTAATATTCATTTAGGAGCACTGTTTTCATATACCAAAAGGCTCATTTATCCACTTGTCTCGCAGCACATAAACAAACATAAACAAAGGTAGCTTGTACATATGCATTTGTTTTCCACTGTCTAGTCGTCAAAGCGTTTGATTGCTCGCATCAAGGTAGCTGACTGGCGAGGAGAGCAGTGGCTGCGGTGTCAGAACCACGCATTCGTCTGTGACGGGCTTCTCCTGCGCCTTCTCCTCCCCTGCACCTCAGCACCCAGGAACAGCTGGCCCCTGGCACCCGTGCCCCAGGGCGCCCTTTGCTAACGGGACCCCGGTGGGGTGTGTGCTAGGGCCAGATCCACCCCCACACCAGCTGCAGCTCTCCGGCCGGCAGCGCGCACAGCTCTGCGTGGCTGCGCTCGCACACACGCCGTCCTGGGCGTGGCCACCACAGCTAGGAGGAGTCGCTACAGGAAGAACAAGGCCTAAGCTATCAGGCACAAGGTGGTGATTCTGAGCAGCCTGTGATCTCGGGAGCTGGGGGTGTGACTCGTCCAGCCACCGCAGGGAAAACCGTCTAGCCACGCTGCTGGACCTCACGAGACACGCAGCAGCTTTACAACGGGTGATCCGCAGTGGGGTCCCGGCGGCTCCCACGTGTCATCGCAGCTGCTCAGGAGGATGGAAAGGACTGCCGTGTGAGGCCACGGCGTAGCCTCTAGCTGCAGCAGACACTCAGCGGCCCTGGGAACACGGGTCTGACACAAAGATGGGGCTGTGCCTTCGTTCTGGGTGGACCGGAGGTGCGGGGCTGCCCGCAGGGTGCCCGCCCGCCAGGGCCCGGGCTCAGCCCCTCCCGACCACTCCCTCCCCGACTGCTTTGCATTCCCCTCCTTTGCTGGGTTTCGTGGCTTGGGGCAACAAAGAAGAAAAGACTGTAGTATCGGTGAGCTGATGAACACCTGAATCACTGCACACTGTCACCCAACCACTTGCAGGAAAAAATGATGAATGCTGGGATGCTCTATGCCACTCCAAGGCAAGGAGAGGCGATACGGTCTGCTAGCACATCCAGCCAGCTAGAGCAACGAAGCAATTAATGGTGCCGCCGAAAACAATGTGTGAGGAGAGCTGTAACAAAGGCACGGGGGGGGGGGGGGGGGGAGGTGGGGCCCCATGGGGTCACCTGACTAGTGTCCCAAGAAGACAGATATGTGGCCTGCTCCCCAGCCCCAGGAGGCGAGATCTGGAACTATGACTATGGATGCAGATGTCCACCATCCAACCTTCTGTTGTCAGAGCGGAAGCTGGTACGGTCTGGAAGTGGCCACGCACGGCAATGCACAGCACAGGCACACCGAATGGAAACAGGGAGAGAGGAGCCAATGAGAACCGGGGCAAGGCTTTCCATGAACAAGGAGACAGGGCCTGGCCGAGGAGCCCGGACTGGGCAGACAGATGCACAGATGCACGCACGCACACACGCGCGCGCACACACACACACACACGCATGCACGCACGCACGCACTCCTGAGAGGGAAGAACTGGCCACAGGCCCCTGTGAGAGGCAGCTGCGGAGCACGCCAACAGGAAACTCAGGGTCCCTTGGACCTGGGGAGCCTACTTTCTCCGAAAGAAGTATTTCTGGGTGTGAATCGCTTCAGTAACTAACATCTCATCTACCGGGCGCTCCCCTGTCTCACATGGTCTGGATGGAGGCTTCGGGTGGACGGCGGAGGTGGAGGTGGGCCGAGGGCCTCGCACGCAGCCTCCACGCTGGACGCTCACCGCCCCTCCCCGCGCCTCCGGGCTACGCTTGCGTGAAGCGAACGTTCTGAGGACAGGCAACGGATTATAAGTGTGTGGAAACCTTAGTTTATGTGGGAAATAACACAGTCTACCAGAAAGGCTGTGAACCGTTTTTTTCTTAGTTGGATATTAGAAAACAGTTACCTTTACAAATCACACACTGAAGACGCAGGTGCCAGAGTTCCGTCTCCTTACACACGGCGGGTTCCAGAAGCCGGAGGGCAGAACGGTGCTGCCGGGCGGGCCGTGGGTGCAGCTCAGGGCCGGCTGGCACGGGCAGGGCACCCTCTCAGCACAGCCCGAGGCTGCGGGGCTCAGTGCCCTCCCTCCCCGACGGGCCTTCCAAACACCACCGCGGTGAGCGTCCACACCATGGTACTCAGATGACACAAGCAGAGGGGACGAGGGGCGGTGCTCACTGCAGGGAAACAGCCTGGCGCTCTTCTGAGGTGAAGAACATGGGTGTTTTTGTTTTTGTTTTTGCTGTTAAAGCTGTCAATAGTGATAATGTGTATGAAGTATGATTAGGATGCTTTTATGTTCTCTTGCTTGTTCCCCTGGCACTCACGGACTTTTAGAATTATGTATTAAATAGGTATTATTATGAAAAAGAACAATGACTACTGGTATTTTGATTATTAAATGATGGTGGGGCTGAGCTCTGGGCCTGGGCGCTGTCCCTCAGCTCTTCAGCTCAAGGCGAGTGCTCTACCACTGGAGCCACAGCACCACTTCCCGTTTTCTGGAGATAAGAGTCTCACAGACTTTCTTGCCAGGGCCGGCTTTGAACCGCGATCCTCAGATCTCAGCCTCCTGAGTAGCTGGGATGACAGGCGTGAGTCTCCGGTGCCCGGCTGACACGACTGTTTAAGAAGAGCCCGGATATCGCCGTCCCCGCTGTGCGCTGGGTGCTCCTGGTGTCTGCGAGCTGGGGTTCTGCACTGCACTGGTCCCGCTGTGGTGGGACCCCACTCTGCCATTGAGGGGAACTCTGAAGGCGCTGCTGGGCACCCTCTGCCCACGGAAAACCCACTCAGATGAGGCGGGGCCTGGGCCCTGCTTCTGCTGGGCGTGAGGGCTTCCTGTCCCAGCCTCGCTCATCCCCGTAAGAGCAGAACCCCAACCACTCCAGGAATACCGTCTCCAAAGGGGCCGGGCACGAGGCCCCTCAGCAGCCAGGAAGCCAAACATGCTGACTTATTCTGAGAAACGTAACCCATATTAATTCCACGTTATATGATATTTGAAAAGAACCTTTTTCCATAGGAAAGTAAGCACTCATGAATAGCATAGTGTAAGTCTACTCAATTCACACTTTCTTCATCAGATAGCCCTGCAAAAACAGATTCTACAGCTTAATATACTGACATCATTAACAAGGAAAATCCTATTCGCACCAAGGCGACATATTCCTTCCCTAGAAGGTGTGGTGGCTTTTATGAGGTGTGGGGGGAGGGGAGCCTGCTGCAAACACCACCCTAACCTCTCTCCGCAGTAGATCCTGCAGTCGTGTTTTGTATACAATTCACCAATGTGTCTTTCTCATGTTATGAAGGAGGAAACCGAGGCAGCCAGGTCTCACCCTAGGGGAGGTGCTTTGAATCTTTAGAAGTATGCTCTTCTGCAAGGCAGGCTGTCCCTAATAAAACCACACCAGAAACTTAGGACAGCATGACCGCTGAGCTACCGGCATCCTGCCTAACATGCCAGCCACGTGAGACATGCCACGGCCAGCAGCGACGGAGCCGTGGAGGGCGGTACGGAGCTGCAGCGTGAGTCCCGCGTCCACTTCCCAGCGCGCAGCGTTGCTGCTGCTCCACCTCCGGCCGCCACCAGAGGAGCAAATTCTCCTGGAGGCCTTCCTTCCCCTGTGCTCAGAGGCACCGGACGGTCACGTGAGAAAGGCACTCGCGTGGCTTCGCGTGGCGCCAGGTGAGCGGCGCACAGCTGAAATCTCTGTACTTGCGAGCTGAGACGGGAGAGTTCTAAGTTCAAGGCCAACCTGGGTCCCATCGGGAGACCTCCCCGCAAAAGCGCCTGGCCCGTGGGAGGGATGCTGTCTCGGAGCTTTCTGGCTCCGTTCTCCTGGCCAGTGACGACAGCTCGCTGGCCGGCTGGCGGGCCCTGCCTCTGCAGCCGCCGCCCCCGCCCTCCCCGTGAGAGCGGCACACACTCCAGGTGACAAGGCCCTGCTGGGCGGAGGTGAAGCGGGGCCCTCTGCGTGGCGCCCGGCCGTCCTGGGCTTCCTGACCCGCAGGAACCCACTCCCAGGGTTCACAAATCCATTGTCAGGTTCCAGCCTCTAGCTGTTCTCTGATTGTTCTAAACACTTGACAAACTGAAGCCTTTTTACTTTCCGTGGCAACTGCCTCATCTCCCTGTCAGAGCGCCATGGGGGCTCCGTTACGTCCCCGACTTCTCTCCCCTCCTGACAAGTCATTTAGCTGGCTGGCTGTTGTGAAGGCTGTCCATGTCAAATTAGCCAGGGCCCCATTGTCCTTATTACCAGTCGAAAAGCCATCATGAGTAATGCTACGGGGGCCCTCAGTTGTCATCGTTTGTCAGAGAGAAAGGGAGTGTGGTTACATATAGCTGACAGGTAATTTCAGTGTCTACAATTACCCCAATTAGTCTTGTCATAAACAATTCGATAAATGCACACCAATACAAACAGATAAACACACCAAGGTCTCTCACTATTAATGCTGTGTAATGGGTAAATCAGTGATATGATGCTCTGTTTTATTTATTTTTTTTAAAGCATCCCTCAGCTGTGAGCTGGCACTTGCTACCTGGTCGGCCAGCACAAATTGTACCATCCACTTTCATTAGCTCGTCACCACAAGGAAATCTGAAAGGCTGTGACAAAATTCATTTAGAGAGGAGAGGGAGAGAGGGAGAGAGGGAGAGAGGGAGAGAGGGAGAGAGGGAGAGAGGGAGGGAGGGAGGGAGGGAGGGAGGGAGGGAGGGAGGGAGGGAGGGAGAGGGTGCGTGCGTCGCTACTGCACCTGCGTAGGCAGGCTTCCTGTATCAAGTTCTGAGCAATGCTGGGCCTCCATGTTCCCTACTTGACCGTGACACTCCAGCGTATGAACTATGGCGGAAACGGGAAGTCAAGAAATACAGTCTCCCTGAAATTAAGACCAGGATTTGGGGAACACACAAACAAATGGAGTGCAGCGGCGTGGCAGGCGGTCAGCGGCCACGCGCTGAGGAGCAGGGGCCTGCGTGTCCAGGCACTGCTGTACCCAGTGCTCTGCGCCGCGGCTCTGTTCAATCCCGGCTTCTCCCTGGGGAAGTCCGCACAGCCTGGCGAGGGATGGAGTTCTCAGTGCGGCATATGGGTTAGTTCGTTAGGTCCCCTGTTGCCACACCCCAGGGAATGACCCTGTTTCAAGCCCCACCCCGCCCCGGGAACCCCCGGGTCACCCTTGATTCAGCACCCAAGGAAGCCCTGTTAAGTTCACGCCTGCGATCCACACCGCCGCTCAACGCAACGTCTGAGGCGCCCGCTGCGTCCTGGCTGCGTGCTGACCACGGCGTCGGTGAGTTGGAAAACCCAACACAGGACTACTGTTGGAGGAAATTGCTCTTGGCAACTATTTGTTCAAGCTCAAGATTTTTTTTTTTTTTAAACCAACACTAAGAACCCACCAGAAAATAGGACAGGTCCCCCTAATGAGTAATCTATTTTAGCACAGTCTTGCCTAGGCATGACAGTTTACGGAGAGGCTTGAAAAACTCGTAATTACCAGTGTTACAGGGCAATTAATGTATATTACACTGCAGTACTCATGGCAGCAACTGTCATTTTCTCAATAAAAATGAGTACTCTTCAGCTAAAGGTGACATTAATTGGGACTTTAATGACTATGCAGAGGAGCTGAAGCCAAATATGAACAAAACAGCGATTCAATGAGCGACTTCAGAAACGAGAAAATTGTACTAAAATGAGATTAATTGCTGTTTAGAAAAAGGAAAGAACCTAAAAAGCTATTAAATTGCAGGGTTTGGGTGCCCGGGTGATGGCTGTGATGTTAATCTTGCATTCTCACAGCAGGCAAATATTCACTAAATTCAGAGCCTTTTGACAGCAGGAAAAATCATGTATGCTTAACTTCAATCCATCAAAAATATATTTCAGCTTTTATCAGTGTTCTAAATACTTCTGCAATTTCAAAAATTACTGCTCCATTCCTTGGCTGTCATCATGCAAATGTGAACACTGTCAATATTGCTATGACAAATTTCCCAGCTTCAAAAGGCCCACTTCAGTGATGAAGAAAGAAAAAAAACGTGAAGATTAGAATTGCAAAACACACACTACTAATATAATGGAAATCAAACAATAAGAATTTAATGTTTAAGTTGTGGAAACTGCTAAAATAGAAAATGATGGGGTGGGCTTTTTTTGATAGAAAAAAATAAAAAATAATTCTGAAATTCTTTCAAGGCACATATAACTTTATGCTTAATTAATCCTCACCAATGATTAGGACAGAACTTTGCAGCTCGGTTTCAGGTGCTAGTGTCTAGAAGCCTTTTATCTCTGTTTCTGAGATTCTTCCAAAAACAATTATATAATGGTTTTTCTAGGACTTTTCAAGTATCATGATGATAGTATATATAAAATGCAGCACGTAAACTCTGACATGGAAGAGAGATGGATGGTTTGACGATGCTGAGGCCATGTATCTCTTAAATTTTTTTTCTTCATTGTTATTATAAAGGTGATGTACAGAGGGGCTGCAGTTATGTAAGTCAGATAAAGAGCACATTTCTTGTTGAACAAAGTCACATTCTCTGTCCAGTTTTCCCTCGTGACCCCACCCACAAGTTGTACTCTTAACTTTTTATAAAGAAAGTGAGTGGTAACCATATTTTTTATTGAGGAGGGAGTTTTGAAAAGTTACCTTTTGGACAAACACGACGCACTCATAATCACCGCCTCCATAAAAAAAATGCTGCCTGACTTCGGAATATTGCTCATTTTCTCAGTGCATAGGCAATTCTGTTTGTTCTGCGTTTTAATATTTAAAGAGCCTTCTCATCTACAGTTTAGGTCAGAGTGCAAGATACATTAACACACATATATAATTCTAGCCATACTCAAGAACCACATCCACTAAAAGACCGGGAGCGGTAACATAGTGTACTCTGTACCTCCAAATCAATGATAAGCCCGTCTACTCTAAAACTCCACAAATACAAATCACCTGACCTCCCTCCATTATGAACACTGGTTACTGGCCACTTGTCTGCCAGCGTACACTTATGGGGTCCTGGGGGGGGGCACACACACCCTCATGCGGGGTCCACTCCCCACAGGCTGCCCTGGGGTTTGTCCTGCCGCTGCCGATCCCTGAGCTCGGAATCCAGGCTGGAGCATAACCATCTCTGTGAAGCAAGCTGCTTCCCAGTGTTACCTGCTCCTCCTCTTCCTTCAACTTTCACTTTTCTTGTATCTAGAGCTTTGTGTTAACAGCACAATTCTTCCTCAGGAGTCTAACAAATGTCCTTTTTAGTCCTTTTTTAGGGGGTGAAAAGAGGCCTTTATTATTGGGCCATTTCAAAAACTAAGCTTCTCTCATACCTCAAAAACAACAGCTTTATTTTAAAGACAAAAAAATTCCCCCAGCTCCCCCTACAAGTCTTTTCAGGGAGAGTCCTCAGAGCAGACAGGTGCCTTTGGCTAAATTATCTCCACTGACAAACCATTCACATAAATTTGCTTTTTTTCCCCACTTAAAGTACATGTCAATAGTTTGATTCCATTTGGTCTATGCAAATACCATTGATAAAAATTTCAATGGAAGTTTTCAGGGAGTGGAAAAGTTCCAAACTAGGTATTGAAATGGGGCTCGGGCATAGGATACTAATTCGCCAAACTTGCCAAGAATGATCTAACCCAGGAGCCATACAAAGCCCAGAGCCCACCATCTCCACGATCCTAGATAATCCCTTCCACTGTATCTCTGGACCCCCATCCCCACTCAGAGGCTTACTGCGGGAGGCTCCGTTTGGGACTCCAGGTTTCCCATTTGCAAAACGGGAGCAATTCTGTCATGCGGCATTTGATGCGTGAGAACGGAGCTCGGAGCAGTTGGCAGCGATGCCAGCTCCGGGAATATTAATGATTGGAACGGGCCTTTCAGGAGCGCTCCTAGAATGAACGGCTGGATACTGCCGTTCAGCTGGGGGAGCTCTCCCCTCCTCAGCTGCCGCTCAAGCTATGAGAAAAGGTGACGGTGTGGAATCATGTGGAAGGTTTTCAACAAAAGAGCAGGGGCTCTGCTTTCTCGGCGAAGGCCGCGCCTCCATTCCCAACCTCATTACAGCGTTGCACAAATACCACAGGTCACATCTTCCAAAATCCGGCTCTGTGGCTTGGATTTCTTACTCAGGGTCCCTCTCGTAATTGAAATGTACTGCAGTGCTGTCAACCCCACAACTCACAGAGCACTCGCAAGCTGGGAATACTGACAAGATACAGGAACATGTTTTTCCTTCCTTAGATCAATTCCAGGAGATTAGTAAAATGCGTTTTTAGATACATACCCGCAGAACATTGTAAACTCAGCGCCAAGCCAAGCTGGAGTATCTCAAGTTTGGAAGATGAACAATATTTTGATGTGCCAAGGCTAATACATTATATGTTTCCAGTCTTACTATTAAGACCTGTAGCAACTGTTTTAAGAGATGAGTAGAAATGAAACAAATGGTAAATGTTTATGCAGTCATTCAGCTCTGAGAGAAAACAACTGTTAATCTGCGTTCGCTGGGGATCGCTTCACAGACTGCTCCTGAAGAACCATCACCTCTCCCCAGCCGCGGAGGACCTCGACCTGCCCCAGCCAGCAATGTTTAATTTACGCTTAGTTGTACCACTCGGCATCAATATTAAATTAAAGCTCACTTCAAAACAAATCACATAATCCGCTTCTTCCTGTAATCCTAGCCACTCAAGAGGCTGAGATCTGAAGACTGAAGTTTAAAGCCAGCAAGAGCAGGAAAATCAGGGAGACTCTCATCTCCAATTAACTATCAAAGAGCTAGAAGTGGAGTTGTGGCTTAAGAGGTAGAGCTCTAGCCTTGAGCATGAAAGCTCAGGGACAGTGCCCAGGCCCTGAGTTCAAGCCGCAGGGCTGACCAAAAAAAAAAGAAGACAAGGAGGAGTGGAAGGATGAGACCGTGTTGTTACCGGAGGTAGGAAGAAGGACCGGGGAAGTTTATCACAGAGCACGACAGAGAGGGGAAGGTTGCTGTTGGTGAGCATGGACCAGAACTGGGAGGAAGAGGGAGATCACCAGGGCTCTGTGCGTGTTCCCACTGCTCCGTAAACTCATGTGAAGACATACACTTCCCAGCCCAGGTTAAAACTTGGCCCTCTTCACCGAGTCAGGGGTTCGGCCTGCACAGACACCGATGCGTGAGGAGGCTGCTAACAGACCCTGCCCAGTGGAAGGAAGCCAACAGGTGCTGCCCAAAGCCCTCACAGCAGGGATTCCCAGTGGATATGCGCACTTCCTTTTGAAGGCTCCAGTACAGCTGGACACTGAAGAGCTGTAGGTACTAGTTCTAGACTTACCCTTCCCTCAACTTTTTCTATTGCCTGACTCCCTTTCTAGGTGGAGAATACCTGTTCCACTGCCTGCAGGGCAGCACCTGAGAGGTCACCAGAGTCTGAGAATGTGCAACCTCCTCCCGGTATGTTCACATTGGACAGAAACGCTGGCTGCATGTCCCCGGCCCAGAATGCTCTGAACTCTGAACCTCCCGGTGCCGGCACGGGCCCGCAGTTTCTGGCTTCTTTTCCAGGATGGAAATTTTTCAGAAGTCGGTGACTTCAAATGCAAATTTAAATACTTTGGAATTGGTAATTTGGAAGCTGAGTGGGAAGAGAGTTTTCAGAGGCCATTCTTAAAGCTGAAGCTGTCTTCCCTTGGACTGAGGAGAGGCTGCTTCAGAGCCTGCTGACTGAGCTGAAGCCACGGCGGGCCTTAGCCTCCCTCTAGGGTCTCCACCCCACAGAGGGAGGGGCTCCCAGTCAGCCTCAGATGCCCGGTGCACAGCAAACACCTGACAGCAGGCTTGTGAGTAATCAACAAAGCAGCCCTGACTCTGACAGTGACATGTGAACGCCAAGCAAGGCAGTGCACGTGGTTCGGAGCCTTTCCATCCTCTCCACCAAGATGCCTGCAGGTTCCAGGATGGTTTGTCTCGAAACAATGGTGGCTGTGGACATGCTGTACAAAGCAGTGGACGGCTGTGGCATGGCCAATGAACGCAGCAAGCTTCACGGCTCACCGGGAGGGGCGCGCGTCCCTGACGGTTGCAATGATTTCTACCACAGGCGCAGAGAGAAATCTCCTTTCTTAAGAATGGTGAGGTGTCAGGCCACACCCGCTGTTTTTTGTGGGTTTGCTCTTCCCTAGGTCGCGTGTGGCGCCCATATGTAGCCTCGCACCCCAAGCCCACAGATCCCTCCCGGGCTCTGGACCCTGCTCAGGCCAGGGGGGGTTCATTTCACATCTGCACACTTTAAAGGCATGGCGTCTCTGCAGAAGGTCTGCAGGATCGGCCGAGAGCAGTGGCCCCCTCCCCGACTCCCACAGCTTCACATCAGCCCTGGCTCAAGACAGCGTTTCTCTAGAATAAGTAACTTCCACAGGCAGGTGAATTATTTGAGAACAAGTACCGGAAACTTCCCAACTCCAGGGACCTAAAGTGCTATCTGAGTCTTGTACCCCAATTTCCTGAAGGGAAGGCTGGGCAGCTGAACCTGTGCAGGGGTTTATAGTCATCAGTTAAAGACAACACATTGTTTGCCTCCTGTCATCTGGTTTGTCTTAATCACAAACTAGAAATTCACGTATAGTACCACATACAAGGCTGTGTTTACATCAGCAACCCATGCTGCCCGCTCTCCATGTTCTGTATGTTAAAATTAAGGCCAGAATCCAAGTGAATGATCAAATAACAAATAACCAATAACAAAATGACTGAATTACAGTTGTCAAACATCATTTAATAGGTATGTTTCTGGTTTTTTGTTTATGAACAATAATTATTAAAACTAAAGCAACCTGAGTGACTGTTTACAACTTCCTTCTGAAAAGCTTAACTTTGAGGAGATCCATTTGGGGCTGAAGGGAATCGGGCAGCCATCTCTGCGAGAAAGTTGCTGGCGACTCTCTGTCCTGCCAGATCTCGGCACTCTCCGGGGTAGGGCTACTCGCTGGAGAAGGTCAGAGGTTAAAGTTGATGGGAGGGGCAACAGGAAATGTATTAGCTCACTCCTTTCAGAAGATTAGACCTTTGGTACATATTTGGGTCTGGGGGAAATTTCTGCAAACTTTACAAACCTGTGGTTGTTGATGTGGCTTTTTTTTTTTTTTTTTAACAGTGGATCCTCAAGTCACAGGCCAACTGGGTCTAACAAACATTCTTGGAAATTATCACAAATGGTTGATGTATCCAATTTATTGCTGTTCATTTTTTTCTGTATCTAAATCTAAAACTATAAGAAACCAAACAAAACCCTATGTAGTTTTCAACTATCTAACATCTTTGGAAAAGTGAAATTACTAAGCTGCAATTCACTATGTATTTTGAAACCTAGGAAGGCAGCAGTTGTAAGAAAAGGAAAAAGGAAAAAAAAAGCAAGTGAGCTGAAAGGCGGGCCAAGTCTGGAGGCTGCTGAGCAGGGGCGGGGGTGGCTGCTGAGCAGGGGCGCGGGCTGCCGGTGTGCTGGTTCTGGTCCTGCAGGACCTACACAGATTCTTCGCAGTCCCAGCCTGAGCTGGCAGGGCGGCATGTCTACCACAGCAGACTGTTGTAATGACCAGGACACGGGACACCCTGTGCCCATTTTTTCATCTTTTTTGTTTACTAGGTCCACGTAAGAACACAATGCCCATATGGCCTGAGTATGTACGCATAATTTTAAGTCCTATGGATTGAAAACCTGTTAATAAGTAATACTACTTCGCACACAAAAAGCATGCTGAAAGGGAGGCACTGCTGGCAGTGGACGCATACTCTGAGCTGATAGCAAAAGGCATGAAGAAACACTGGGGGTAAGACAGTTATTCTGACAGTTCCACAGACTTGGGTAGTTTAGCTTTTTCCAGTGATCTGTGCATATTTTCAGAAAGTACTGGTTGTTTAATATAGTAAGGAGGTCACAATTAGATGATTCAGATGGTAATGCTTACCAAAGCTGAACAAGGTCTTCAGTAAACTCAAAGGAGAAGGCAATGAGGCCATCCTAACCAGGCTAAGTCCATTACTTGCCAAGAAGGGCTAAGTCCAGTACTTGCCAAGAAGGGCCTAAGTCCAGTACTTGCCAAGAGTGGGCGTTCAATGAGGAGCTGTAACAAAGTTACCCATCTTTTACAGAGTACTAGGTATGTGCAGAAAACACAAAGTATTTAACTTACTGTACATATTATCACTGCTTTTACAAATGCCTGGGAAACTGCGCACGGGCCCCTCTGCAGTGTGGCGCCCAGACCAGGACACAGCCCTTCTGCATAGGGCTGGGAGGTGTGCACAGAGCAGTGGGAAGTAACTCCAAGGCAGAAGTCCACTCCTTTGGAGACGGAGCTCTGAGGTCAAGATCAGGGTCATGTCCTGGGAACACTTCACCCCACAGAGATATCGTCCTCTGGCTAAACATCCAATGCCAGAAGCTACAAGTGGCTAAGGGGAGCTGGGCGCAGACAGGCCAGACACTGGAGGGCCATTTTCAAAGTTACTGTCTGAATCTGATGTGTAGAGGCATTCTATTCAATTTGGTATCATGAAAGTCAATATTTATTGAAACTTAGGTGATCACAGCTGGCGAGAAAGATCTTCCCTGATAACTTTACTATAATTTGAAAAGGAAGTATTTATTCATTTGCTCTATTTTGCCTTTCCTGTAACTCAAAGCTCTCCGTGGGCAAGGTCTCGAGTGTGCTGCTCACCGCTGGCTTCCTGGTACTCACAATGATGAGCACAATAGGTGCTCGGGTATGGGGGTGCTGAACAGAGTCGGGGCACACAGTAGGGGCACGATGTGCTGACTGAGTGAAGGTACTAGCCCTCCCCTCAAGGTGTTTATCTTAATGGGGTAGATTACACGGGGCAATCAGATCATTTTGGCGGACCCTACGGGACACTACACCCCCAGATGCTTTTGGAGAGCACCCAGACCTCATAATGCTTGGCCAGTGGAAGGCAACCAAGCCGTGAGTTCCTCCTTCACTGAGGATTCACACGGTCCCTGCGGCGGGTCAGGCCTGCCCGAGTGGGTGCTGTGGAAGGAGGGAGCGTGGCCCTTCCTCATTCTCGTTTCCCGTATTGCCTGCGCCCGCCTGGCCTGCAATGTCATCCGGCAGCCCGCAAGGCTCCTCACAACTGTGTCAACCCACGGCCCTGTTCTCGGACGCCCGAACCTGTGAACCAAACAAGCCTCTTTTCTGTGTAAAGGGTCCAGACTCGGGCATTTTGTAACTGTGAGGTACACAGGGTAACAACAGGTGGGTGGAGACACCCAGGGGCCAGGGGAAGGTACAAGAGGCCGCTGGCGGCCTCCAGAGAGCTGTGTTCTCTGCAAAGCCTGCAGGGAGAGCCAGCCTGCATCCCCCCAGCGGCCCACTGCTCAATTCCTGTTTCAGACATCGTACTGGAATGATGAGGACTTCAATGTTCTCACCAAATGGAAGGAAAGAGAAAAACACCAACAAAGGTCCCACTCTCACTGGCCAAGGGTGGGTCTCAAGAAAACCCAGTAAGCCGGGAGACTAGATAGAAACCCAGAAATGTTTACACTTGAAGAAGGTAAAGTGCAAACGATCTCTTTAGAATGAAAAGTAAAACACTGAGGAGTTTATATGTTCTTTCCTTAATTCCACATGGCTGGTGTCCTTTACTAGAAGAGGCCGGGGCGCAGAGACTCACAGAAGAGCAGGAGGAGGGCATGCAGGGCGGAGGAGAGGCCTGCGACCCACTCTGCCTTCTCAGCAGCAGCCAGCCCCGCTGGCGCCCGGTCTCACACTCACCTCACAGCTCAGAGAAAGCATGCGCACGGTGTAAGACCCGAGGCCCTGGCCTTTGCGAGGAGCGGCCACACCACTGCCCGATGTGGAGAGTATTGCTTTGGAAATTGAAATCCCACCACGCCAGCCAGCATTCACTTAGCATCACAAGGATTCCCTCATCATTGGTGAGGGAAATCAAGTTAGCTGGTCTCCCCCTTTTGTTTCTTCAGATTTAAGGGCTTGCACAGGACTGGACATACTCCAGGCTGGAACGTGCAGAAGCGATGCTCTGGCCCCCCCGAGTGTGACGCACGAAGCAGCCTCCTGGGCCCTGCGGGGTGTCTGTGCACCCCTCTGCTCGCCCGGGGCGTCACGCGCAGTGGAGGGGACCTACTTCATTTTGACTCCTGGGTTTCAAAGCAATAGAGTTGGACTGGAGGCATAATTCAAGTGGTAGCTACACGTGAGCAAGGAAGCTGGGCCAAAGCATGAGACACTGGGCGCAAGCCCAGTACTGGTGTGTGCACTCACCCGTATGCACGCACGCACACGCACACACACAGTACTGGTGTGTGCACTCACCCGTATGCACGCACGCACACACAGTACTGGTGTGTGCACTCACCCGTATGCACGCACGCACACGCACACACACACAGTACTGGTGTGTGCACTCACCCGTATGCACGCACACGCACACACACAGTACTGGTGTGTGCACTCACCCGTATGCAAGCACACACACACAGTACTGGTGTGTGCACTCACCCGTATGCACGCACACACACGCACACACAGTACTGGTGTGTGCACTCACCCATATGCACGCACGCACACGCACACACACAGTACTGGTGTGTGCACTCACCCGTATGCACGCACGCACACGCACACACACAGTACTGGTGTGTGCACTCATCCGTATGCAAGCACACACACACAGTACTGGTGTGTGCACTCACCCGTATGCACGCACACACACGCACACACAGTACTGGTGTGTGCACTCACCCGTATGCACGCACACACACACACACAGTACTGGTGTGTGCACTCACCCGTATGCACGCACACACACACACACACAGTACTGGTGTGTGCACTCATCCGTATGCAAGCACACACACACAGTACTGGTGTGTGCACTCACCCGTATGCACACACGCACACGCACACACACATACAGTACTGGTGTGTGCACTCACCCGTATGCACGCACGCACACGCACACACACAGTACTGGTGTGTGCACTCACCCGTATGCACACACGCACACGCACACACACATACAGTACTGGTGTGTGCACTCACCTGTATGCACGCACACACACACAGTACTGGTGTGTGCACTCACCCGTATGCACGCACACACACACAGTACTGGTGTGTGCACTCACCCGTATGCACACACACACACACAGTACTGGTGTGTGCACTCACCCGTATGCACACACGCACACGCACACACACAGTACTGGTGTGTGCACTCATCCGTATGCACGCACACACACACAGTACTGGTGTGTGCACTCACCCGTATGCACACACGCACACGCACACACACAGCACTGGTGTGTGCACTCACCCGTATGCACGCACGCACACGCACACACACAGTACTGGTGTGTGCACTCATCCGTATGCACGCACACACACACAGTACTGGTGTGTGCACTCACCCGTATGCACACACGCACACGCACACACACAGTACTGGTGTGTGCACTCACCCGTATGCACACACGCACACGCACACACACATACAGTACTGGTGTGTGCACTCACCTGTATGCACGCACACACACGCACACACACAGTACTGGTGTGTGCACTCATCCGTATGCAAGCACACACACACAGTACTGGTGTGTGCACTCACCCGTATGCACACACGCACACGCACACACACAGTACTGGTGTGTGCACTCACCCGAATGCACACACGCACACACACACACAGTACTGGTGTGTGCACTCACCCGTATGCACGCACGCACACACACACACAGTACTGGTGTGTGCACTCACCCGTATGCACGCACGCACACACACACACAGTACTGGTGTGTGCACTCACCCGTATGCAAGCACACACACACAGTACTAGTGTGTGCACTCACCTGTATGCACGCACGCACACGCACACACACAGTACTGGTGTGTGCACTCACCCGTATGCACGCACACACACACAGTACTGGTGTGTGCACTCACCTGTATGCACGCACACACACGCACACACAGTACTGGTGTGTGCACTCACCCGTATGCAAGCACACACACACACATACAGTACTGGTGTGTGCACTCACCCGTATGCACGCACGCACACGCACACACACAGTACTGGTGTGTGCACTCACCTGTATGCACACACGCACACGCACACACACATACAGTACTGGTGTGTGCACTCACCTGTATGCACGCACACACACGCACACACACAGTACTGGTGTGTGCACTCACCCGTATGCACGCACGCACACGCACACACACAGTACTGGTGTGTGCACTCATCCGTATGCACGCACACACACACAGTACTGGTGTGTGCACTCACCCATATGCACACACGCACACGCACACACACATACAGTACTGGTGTGTGCACTCACCTGTATGCACACACGCACACACACACACACACATACAGTACTGGTGTGTGCACTCACCTGTATGCACGCACGCACACGCACACACACAGTATTGGTGTGTGCACTCACCTGTATGCACGCACACACACATACAGTACTGGTGTGTGCACTCACCTGTATGCACGCACACACATGCACACAGTATTGGTGTGTGCACTCACCTGTATGCACGCACGCACACGCACACACACAGTACTGGTGTGTGCACTCACCCGTATGCACGCACACACACACACAGCACTGGTGTGTGCACTCACCTGTATGCACGCACACACACACACAGTACTGGTGTGTGCACTCACCTGTATGCACGCACACACACACACAGCACCGGTGTGTGCACTCACCCGTATGCACGCACACACATGCACACAGTATTGGTGTGTGCACTCACCTGTATGCACGCACGCACACGCACACACACAGTACTGGTGTGTGCACTCACCCGTATGCACGCACACACACACACAGCACTGGTGTGTGCACTCACCTGTATGCACGCACACACACACACAGTACTGGTGTGTGCACTCACCTGTATGCACGCACACACACACACAGCACTGGTGTGTGCACTCACCTGTATGCACGCACACACACACGCACACACAGTACTGGTGTGTGCACTCACCCGTATGCATGCACGCGTACACACGCACACGCACACACACGCACACACACACACATGGTCTTAAAACAGAGGTTATCAATTACCATGAGACGCAGCAAGTATAAAACTTAATATCCAACACAGCTTGAAGAGGAGGACAGCCACCCTGGCCTGCTCTGCCCCACGGGCCCGTGCGGCTTGCTGCCCAAGCCCCCTACCCCCCCATCCCCCCCAGTCACCTCTTCCTGCTGCCTGCCCAGCCTCTGTAGGCATCTCAGGTTGAAAGCCAATGGTTATTGCTTGGGCTTCTGAATTATGGGAAACATGATGAGTTAGGATGCCCAAATGGATGACTCGCCTCATTTTCAAGAGCTCCAAGATGGCAGCCCAGCCAGCCACACCCCAGCCGGAGGGGATCTCCATCGACCTCTCAAAGAGGGCACAGACATCAGAGGCAAAAGGTAGTCCATAGTCGAGAACTTGTAAGAGATGGGGGTCAAACAACGCAATGCAGCAGGCAATACCTCCCCAAAGTACCGGGCTGCTCTCCCGGCTGTTTTGGGAGCACTTTTCAGCAAAGAGTATCAGTGATACTCTGACCCAAGGAAGCTCTCTTTTACCTTACAAAATAAAATTGATATTTTCATTTCCTACTATGGATTATAGTAATGGGAGCATTTTAGATGTGTATGTGATTACTTTTCCTTTGCGTGGATGGCCAGCCCTGTGGGTCTTCTAAATTCAGTAGAGTGACTTGCCTGTGTCTAAACAATCAGCATGGAACTAGGCCTGTGCATACTTACTTGCAGTTCGATCCAGACACCACCCCACCTTTGTACCCAATTTGCTCTCAGTTGGGGTAATGGCACTCCCAGTACTAGTTCAGTCTGTGTCACGGAGTACTGCTCAGAAAGCATCTGCTCAGTTGTTTCTCTTGACTTTTTGCTAAGGCTGGCCTTGAACCGTGATCTCCCTGAGTACTTGGGATCACAGGCACACTATCATGCCGGCTCTATCTGGGGTAAAATTTCTCTCAGAAACTGCAGTGAGATTCCTGGGGAAACAAAAGCAAGCCTGTCTCTGTCCAGGGCTGGCGGCTGCAGCCTTCCCTCGCGTACCAAGAGCTTGCAGCACTCCTCCCAAGGACGGGCACCGCGAGAGCATCCCGTGCTGGAAGAGGAGCTGGCCGGGCCATTAAGGCTGGTGTGAGATATGTGCATGGCACAGTCTGTTCTGGGTGTGCACAGCACCCCCAGCTACACATTCCACTGTATAAAGGCAATGCTCTAGTCTGGGCATACAGAAATAAACGGACAGAAAAAATCCTCTGGAGCTGGGAAGGTGGCTCAGTGGTAGAGCGCTTGCCTTGCATGCATGAGGCCCTGGGTTCGATTATCACTCAGCACCACATAAGCAGAAAAAGCTGGAAGTGGCGCTGTGGCTCAAGTGGTAGAGCACTAGCCTTGAGCTGAAGAGCTGAGGGACAGCGCCCAGGCCCAGAGTTAGGCCCCACGACCACCACCACCACCAACAAATGCTCTGGATTACCTGTAGAACTTTGATGCTAATAATCGCAATCTTACATTACTGATCACATTAGGAAATAAAAAGGAAATCATAGGAAAACATGAGACAGGTAAAGAAGATGGGTGCTACTTGGCGGAGTCAGAATTAGGCCTGAGAATGTGACAGCGCGACTGACTCTGGACAGCGAGCCAGGTTCACACTGGAGAGGAGTTCACAGGAGAGACGCAGACAGTGGAGGGCGCCTGCCTGGGACAGCAGTGCATCTGGCCAAGCTTAGGAACAACGAAGAAAGATGCTGGTAATCAGAAAATCAGAATGGGGGCTGATGCAGGAATCCAAATTTTATCTTTCCTATGTAAAAAGTGAAAGTGTAAGATGCCGTATGCACGTCCTTTTTAATAACAAATGCTGTGACTCAGTGGTAACTTTGTTCAAAGTACTTCTTAAAGCCTCTCAACATCCGGCTCTATTCGGAAGGGATGGACCTCTACAGGACTGAACTTCACGACTGACAAGCACTACTTATAGATGGATTCATGTCAGGTGCTGGGAAGGAACCTTGCACCCAGTTAATTCTGAGCAAGAGAGGCAATGGTGAAGGGACCCAACTGAAGTGGAAAGAAGACACGGACAGTTTGCGGGAGGTAGGGGGATGCGCATGGGGGTGGGCGCAGCAACAGGAGGGCACTGTGAGGGAGGCAGGGGGCGAGGGTGCGGCGCAGGGGGCTGCGGGGAGGCTCCAACGCTAACACCGGTAGGACAGCAGCACAGGATGGACTCGTGCTCGGCACCTGTTACTAGACTGCCAGCTGGTGCCAGTGGCCGCCTATGGAAAGATCAACTTTAAAAGCAGAGTAAAGCTGCTCATGTAGCTTTTTTAAATTTTAAAGTCAATCAAATAATATGCAACTATGTGCATATGTGTATGTCTGTGGGAATTTTACTGATTTAGGAAAATTAATCTGAAATTAAAATGATTTAAAATGGTTAAAGTGTGCTCTAAGTATATATTAAGATAAGCGTATTCAAAATAATTGGTATGATAGACTCATAATATAGAAAGCCTTACTTAAAATGTCTCAGTGTAGTCTACCAATTAGAACTAATATGTGTATTACTATGCAAAGATCAACGTTAAATTTTGAAAGTACAGTAAAACTACGTATCTTTGGTAATTTTAGAGATTAATGTTTTAATTAGGCGATGAGGTACAAGCAGACATATGCAATAAACTGACATAATTCATCATGTTGAAAAGAATAACAGGGTGCCTGTGCATGTGCACTGTGAATTATACCACACACATGCAAATCATATGCTCATTATCATACAGAAGCATTATTATCCCCCATCCAAAGTCCGGAGTCCAGAAGCATCACTCAGCCATTGGCTGACTCTTCATAAACAAAGTCGCTCTCAGTACCTTTTGCAGAATAATAATTTAAACCAAGAATCTCAAATTAGCAGAAATTCTTACTGGGTACATGTCTACAAGAATGAAAGTAGAAATCTATGTGTCTGTTCTTCTGCAGGCCCATTTTAAGTAGAAATCCCAGCACTGGGAACCTTCAATAAGGCCTCTAGATACAATGCCAAATTAATCCTTTCACTGAGGTTGAAGTATGAACACAGTGATCACTGACTATACAGAAAAATAGCAACAATGGCCGAGAAGCAGTTTCTCAGTGAAGGAGTGACTACTTCAAAATACAACTCTGCAAAACTGATTTGTCTCTGAAGGATGTGTTAAAAACCTAGGAAACTGACATGGCCATGTTGGAGGCTCCTGGGCCTAGGGCTCAGTGGGACTTAAACTCTCCAGCTGTGAAGGACCAGACCAGGGACTTGCAACCAGCTACGATGACATGGCCAGGCTAACCTTCTCTAGATTCGCGCGGGCTGTTTGCTAATGAGGCTTTTGGATTGAACTCAGTGGAAAACAGAAGAGCTTTATCTTTTCTTCTTTTTTATTTTTAATATGACAGTTAAAGCACCTAAAGGAGGTGCATCTAGAATTCTTTCTTAGACCTACGATAACGTATTAGAGTCATTCTAGTGGGCATAACACATATATTAGTATGTCATTTTACACAAATAATGCGTGAGTTCTTTTTTTCTGATCATTTTGAAAACAATTTGGGTAAAAAGAGTTCTTTTGGTAGTGGGAAAAACTCTTAAAGACACTCATACTTTACAAGTGAGATTCAATCAACACATCAATCAGAAAAAGGTCACTTAAAAATTCTATTTCAATACACAGTCCTCACTCATAAACCTAAAGGAAAATTATTTATAGGCTTTACTGTCATGTGCATCAAGTATGATAGCTTCACAGATGCACTTTGCTCATCTGAGGTAACATACACACACTATGATTTCTTTGCAATGAACAATCTGCTTTACTTTTTAATTAGATCTATCTCTCAGAGAGGTCTTTAAAGCTCCACAAAGTACCATGCATTATTTTCTCTTTGCTGACAGGTCCTGAAGCCACGCTCGGGTGCTTTCTCTGTCCGGGTGAACAGCTGAAAGCACACACGGAAAGCGCGGGCCTGCACGGAAGGCCCTTCCACGCACCCGCCAGCTGTCATTGGACAAACTGTACGATTCATATACTGAGATAAGTTTGAGTCCGATGAAAACATATGCAAATATGATATAAATTTTTTCCTACCCATGGATTAAAAAAAATAAAACTACTCCAGATGAAATGATTAATGCATAGAAGGGTAAATGGATCTTCTGTGTCACCTTAATGTATGCAAATGATGTACGAAATAGATAAATATACTTGGTTAAATATCCTTTACTGTAATTCTGGCAAATAGTAAGTACATATTAAAAAGAAGGTCTCCAGATCAGTGCATATTTGACAGCCTGAGACTTCCGGTTTTGCAGGTATTGTTGCCACATGTGCACTAACAGCTGAGCGAATGCAGATCTAAAATATGATACAAGAAGTGTGGTTCTTTAGTTAAATATGTACACATTGTGTCTGGACAAGACACATCTAAAAAGAAACATATTGTTTAATTTTCCTTGAGGCAGAAGATTATTTCCCACTCAAGAAAATACAGGTGCCGATGCCTCAGGCCTACAATCCCAGGAGGCTGAGTTCTGGAGGATCTAACTTCAAAGCCAGCCTGGGCAGGCAGGTCTCTGAGACTCCATCTCCAATGAACCAGAACAGAGCTGGAACAGAGGCATAGCTCAAGTGGCAAAGAATCAGCTAAGCACACTGGCAGAGAAAGCAAAAAGCCTTCAAGTTCTAACTTCAGAATAGCAGACAGAAAGAAGAAAGGCAGGTTGAGGGAAGCAGGAGAGAGAGGGAAAGCGTGAGGAAATGCTTTTGCAAAATAATAATTAAGAACCTTCAAATATAAGGTTTACAAATGCTTTAAAATTTACTAGCCTGGAGGCTAAGTCCAAAATGGCACATTTTCAATCATTTTAAATAAATAACAACAATAATTTGCATTGCTATTTAGGAAGCCCATATTCTTAGCTCCAAAAACTGTGCTAGGGCTGGGAAGGTGGCTTAGTGGTAGAGCACTTGTCTTGCATGCATGAGGCCCTGGGTTCGATTCCTCAGCACACATAAGCAGAAAAAGCCACAAGTGATGCTGTGGCTCAAGTAGTAGAGCGCTTGCTTTGAGCTGAAGAGTTGAGGGACAGCGCCCAGGCCCAGAGTTCAGGCCCCATGACCACCACTACCACCACCACCAACAACAACAACAAACTGTGGTAATAAATTTGTCCTATTTTGAACTCCTTCAAAATTTCATAGCCTTTGTTTCTGTAAAGAAAGGATGGGCTTGTTACTGGGTTAACACATTGCAACTGGATTTAAGATTATTCTTTAGCTAAATTCGGAGTTTCTGAAAAATATTTTTATTTTATCTTATTTCAGAGAAGAGGTATGAAATATAAGTTAAAATTTTATATTACAAACAATACCTTTCAACAAGATTGACATAAACCTCCGGTTTTATCTTTGCAAGCGTTTTAAATGTATGAGAAGCAGAGACCCCTCCCGCAGATGTCGGCCGGCACCTCCTCCCTCAACCCACGCCATCTTCTAGTCCCTACAGGAAGTCTCAGACACCCTGTCACTCATCTGCCTACAGATTTTTTAAACATGACATTTTCTTAGATACTTTCTTACTCAATATCACAATGGCAATATCATGCCTAACAAAATTAACCATTACTTCTAGGAGTTAAGAATGCACATGAACCAGGCTGGGAAGGTGGTTCAGTGGTAGAGCGCTTGCCTTGCATGCATGAAGTCCTGGGTTCGATTCCTTAGCACCACATAAGCAGAAAAAGCCAGAAGTGGCGCTGTGTCTCAAGTGGTAGAACACTAGTCTAGAGCTGAAGAGCTGAGGGACAGCACCCAGGTCCAGAGTTTAGGACCATGACCAATAAAAGAAAAAAAAAATGCACATTAGCCAAATTCAACTTTCAACAGCTTATTTAAAAATTGTAACTGTGTGGGCCTTTTCTGTTTCAGTCCAGTTGATGGAATCAAGGTACCACAAGGTCAAAGGCACTGGGTTCTAATGTCTCAAGTTTCTTCACTATTATAGCATCTCCCTTCCCCGATTAATTTTTATGTCTTTGTCTTGTTAAGAATCTGCTCTAGGGGCTGGGAAGGTGGCTCAGTGGTAAAGTGCTTGCCTTGCATGCCCAAGGCCCTGGGCTCGATTCCTCAGCACCACATAAGCAGAAAAAGCTGGAAGTGGTGCTGTGGCTCAAGTGGTAGAGCACCCGCCTTGAGCTGAAGAGCTGAGGGACAGTGCCCAGGCCCAGAGTTCAAGCCCCATGACCAACCAAAGAAACAAAAAAAATCTGCTCTGACTTCTTTAGACACCGAACCTGGTCCGTCAGTGTTAAGAAGGCCCAGCACTGTGCTCAGAGGCTGTGAAAACCGTCAGATATTCCAAGCCCATTGTTCGAGGGTCAGAGGGAAGCAGATACATCTGTCCATCTGTCCATCTGGACAATTTCCCAAAAACCCTTAGCAGTTTTATCCTGCATGTTAAAGAGTCTCTAGGTTTTTATGTTACTATGCTCTACTAGTTTTTAAAGTAAGTTTAATGGTGGTACTTATTCATAAACCAAATGACATTAAATAAGCAAATATTTAGCAGTAACAAGTTCACCAGTAGCTTTTCTGGAATATCTATCTATATCTACATATGGAAATAACTGAGAATTAATTTTTAATCATTCTGAGGAAGAAGTTGGTATTTTTCTCAGTTGTGTTAAAGGCTCATTTAATAGGCCAGATAGGCTTCCATAAAATATAATTTGTTTGGAGCTTATTAATTTGAGGTGCTAGGATGGTAAACCAATTGGTAGCATTGTCTTTTAAAAGATAGTTAAACTTCTGAAGGCAGATATATAAAAGAATTTTATAAAATGCTTACAAAGATGACAAGCATTAGTTCACAGAAAATGAAATATATTTTCATTATGTTAAATGAAAATGTGAATCAACACATGTAAGAGTGGCTAAGTCTTTTTTTTAGAACTGTATTACCTAATAAATCTTCAGAAAACATCAGTGATATACAATTTTTGAAAATCCAAAGTAAGAATGACTTTAAAGGAAAGCCCATAAAATGAATGAGCATAATCATGGGTAAAACTACCAGGCTCACATGAAACAAATTCAACATGAAAAAGAAGGGCAATTAAGCACCTATTCTGACACTTGGACTTGGTCAAGTTTTTAAAGTATGACACGAGAACCTTACCCCATCTATGTGTGAGTGATAAATGAGGCGTTGTGTGTCATTACATTCCCATAAATCACTTCCTTTAACTGCTGACGGCTTTTATCAGATCTAACCTTTTCAAGCGTCTATTAGAGCACTAGATTTCCAACTTTGACACATGTACAGTTTACAAATTCTGCAGCTGATTAACTCTAGACAGAAGCTCACTGGTATCACTGTCTTTGGGTTGGGCAAAAAAACCTTTAGGGTCTCAGACACATATTCAGACACATACATTGCAGTACAAAAATCTCAATTAACATAAGGGGTTGAGCTGTAAAGTCACCAAGAAATTGTTTTCTGTTGGGAAACAAATAGGAACAGGATTTCACTTTCCGTGAAGCAGGTGACCAAGGAAGTTCTAAGAAATTAAAAAGTCAGAATGAGAAAGCCGTGGTGACAGGATTAACTGATCATCAAATGTCTAGTTTTGTCTTCTTATAGTCAAGAAATTATTCCCCCAAAATGACGGTTAAACTTCCACTCTGAATCAATAGGAGTAAAGAAAACCCAAGACAAACCCACTTCTGATGTGAGAACTATTACATCCAACAAAACATAATTTAATTCTGTTCAACCTGTATCTGTGACTTTTGTGGAGAGATGTTGGATGAAAGTCAAAAGTACAGCCTAATTTTGCTACAAATCTCTTACATTCTAAGGTAAAGATTATTCTGGCTAATTCACCTAATCAATCAACTGAAAAAAAGAAGCAAAACTCATCCCTCCTACTTTTAAAAGTCACATTGAAATTATAAGGAAAAAGCATATGCAAGTTCATGCAGATTTTGTCGAAGTTACTGTCAAAATATTAAATCTTCATTGAATACATACTATACATAAACTCAGACTTACTATAAGATGAAACTTTAATACAATCAGAACACTTGCCCATATAACAGAGCAGAAAGGGATATCCACATATAAGCTGAAAAATTTTATACAGTAGATGAAAAGACCATGACTTCACACTAGTTATAATTTTCACGATCTCAGTTTCTTAGAAGAAGTGCCAAACAGAACAACTGCATGTGACAAGGTTTTGGCCGTTACCACAAAACTGCGTAGGTGGGCTTGTGCAGGCCTGTGTGCATTCTGTAAGCCACCCACCCATAAATATATCTGCGTCACTGAGGACTTCTGATACACACTTTGAGTAAGGACTGTGATGACAAAGATATCCAAGAGACTTATGCAGAAAAGACAACAGATCTAGGCTTTTAAATAAAGCTGCACTGTAAAGAAATCCTGTTCTGTGGCAGGAACAGCCAGCCAGAACAAATCTTGATGCTGATTGCTGGGCCACCAGAAGGCTGCTACTTCAAACAGCATTAATTCTGGTAAGAACCACCAGCCACCAAGCCTGAATAATAAAATCCAAAGAGACGGACAAGTGCCAGGAGAGCAAGAATGTTCACAGAGAACCTCCCGCGGCAGATTACCTCTTGCTAATAAATGACACATCTTAGATGGTAGAGGAAGGACAAGCTTCTGGAACATCACAACCAACACGGCCTCATCGCGTCACCATTGAAGGCCTGTGCATGACAAATTAAAAACTTCTTTATTTCACCAATAATGTCGCTCATCCCAGGAGCGGGGCAGTTACACTTTGACAATTCAGATGTAAATCCTGGGCTGCCCACGAGTATTCATGACCAAGGCATATTTATCATTTAAAACAAAAGGACAGGACTTCTTGGTGCTCATATCAAAGCCCGGTGATGGATGAGGCCATGCTAATCAAAAGGCAGGCCAGAAAGAACACAGATGTTGCCACTTGGATTAAGAAAACACTGTTCCCAGTGTCCTAAACTGTTCAACATTGTCCTTTCAAGTAGCTTTAAATATATAGTTTAAGTAGCTATCTAAGGGTTTAAAATTCTGAGCTATAGCGTGCTACAATAAAATTGGTATGTTTTCTACCATCCACAAATTATCAAAGCAAAAGTTCTCCAAGCCAGAGTAAAAGCTTGTCAGTGTAACCCATAGGAGTTCAAGCATTGGCACTCTCTTTTCTCCATTTCTCCCTTCAGACCAGAAAATGAAGAGAAAAACAGTCTCACCTCAACCTTGTAAACACAGCACACTGTGGTCTAAAAATCAATGTTAGGAACCGCACAGAGAGTAAGGGTTTGAGACATTTTTACTCTGTCTCTGACCATTTTGATTTTTGATTTCAAGTGCTTTACAAGTTGAAAGCATTTAGAAATAATTAGCCGTAGTTTATGTTTACAACTTTAAAGATAGTTAATTCTGGTGATTTCTTATATATCACCACTCTGGCACCGTAAGGACAAAAACTAAGCATGGCGGCAGAGAAGAGGGATGTGGGGCTGAGACGGGACAGCACTTCCTCCGTGGCCCTAGGAGGAGCTATCACTGGAGTCAGCTAACAGAAATCCAGTTTCCAAGGCCTTGCTCACCCCAGCACTGTTGGGAGGCAGCCTGCTCTGCCCGAGGGCTGGGAAACGGGAAGCCATGGCTCCAGGTCGCCCTGCAAGGAAGCCATGGCTCCCAGGTCGCCCTGCAGGGGCAGGAGCTGGGCCGGGCCGGGAACACTGGCACTTCCTGCTGACTTGCGTGCTGCTTCTTCCATACTTGTTGATTTGCCTTTAATAGAGTAGTGCAAGACAAAACCAGCACTCCTCGCCTCCCCGCACACAACCATCCGAGGGGAAGGAGCTGCATCTACAAAAATACCTGGGTACCCTTTTCCCTCTTGGAGGACTATCTTCCTCTCAAAACGACAGGCACATCGAAAAAGCACGTGGTCACAGGGGTTCTCTTGCGTGGAACATTTATGTCCCATTATTGTCACTGGCACTAGACACAACCAGCAAGTATGTGTCCAGATGTGTGTTATTATATACAACCGAACTGCATCCGCACCTTTACCAGAGTCTGCTTTTCACTGCCTGCAGACTACCATGGGTCCTGCCTGTGCTGTGTGCATCTTCCTGCCTGTGCTGTGTGCATCTTCCTGTCTGTGCTGTGTGCCTCTTCCTGCCTGTGCTGTGTGCATCTTCCTGCCTGTGCTGTGTGCATCTTCCTGTCTGTGCTGTGTGCATCTTCCTTCCTGTGCTGTGTGCATCTTCCTGCCTGTGCTGTGTGCATCTTCCTGTCTGTGCTGTGTGCATCTTCCTGCCTGTGCGGTGTGCATCTTCCTGCCTGTGCTGTGTGCATCTTCCTGCCTGTGCTGTGTGCATCTTCCTGTCTGTGCTGTGTGCATCTTCCTTCCTGTGCTGTGTGCATCTTCCTGCCTGTGCTGTGTGCATCTTCCTTCCTGTGCTGTGTGCACCTTCCTGCCTGTGCTGTGTGCATCTTCCTGCCTGTGCGGTGTGCATCTTCCTGCCTGTGGGGTGTGCATCTTCCTGCCTGTGCTGTGTGCATCTTCCTGCCTGTGCTGTGTGCATCTTCCTGCCTGTGCTGTGTGCATCTTCCTGCCTGTGCTGTGTGCATCTTCCTGTCTGTGCTGTGTGCATCTTCCTTCCTGTGCGGTGTGCCTCTTCCTGCCTGTGCTGTGTGCATCTTCCTTCCTGTGCGGTGTGCATCTTCCTGCCTGTGCTGTGTGCACCTTCCTGCCTGTGCTCTGTGCATCTTCCTGCCTGTGCTGTGTGCATCTTCCTGCCTGTGCTGTGTGCATCTTCCTTCCTGTGGGGTGTGCCTCTTCCTGCCTGTGCTGTGTGCATCTTCCTTCCTGTGCGGTGTGCATCTTCCTGCCTGTGCTGTGTGCACCTTCCTGCCTGTGCTCTGTGCATCTTCCTGCCTGTGCTGTGTGCATCTTCCTGCCTGTGCTGTGTGCATCTTCCTGCCTGTGCTGTGTGCATCTTCCTGCCTGTGCTGTGTGCATCTTCCTTCCTGTGGGGTGTGCATCTTCCTTCCTGTGCGGTGTGCATCTTCCTGCCTGTGCTGTGTGCATCTTCCTTCCTGTGGGGTGTGCCTCTTCCTGCCTGTGCGGTGTGCATCTTCCTGCCTGTGCGGTGTGCATCTTCCTGTCTGTGCTGTGTGCATCTTCCTTCCTGTGGGGTGTGCATCTTCCTTCCTGTGCTGTGTGCATCTTCCTGCCTGTGCTGTGTGCATCTTCCTGCCTGTGCTGTGTGCCTCTTCCTTCCTGTGCTGTGTGCATCTTCCTGTCTGTGCGGTGTGCATCTTCCTGCCTGTGCGGTGTGCATCTTCCTGCCTGTGCTGTGTGCATCTTCCTGCCTGTGCTGTGTGAATCTTCCTGCCTGAGCGGTGTGCATCTTCCTTCCTGTGCGGTGTGCATCTTCCTGCCTGTGCTGTGTGCATCTTCCTTCCTGTGGGGTGTGCATCTTCCTTCCTGTGCTGTGTGCATCTTCCTGCCTGTGCTGTGTGCCTCTTCCTTCCTGTGCTGTGTGCATCTTCCTGTCTGTGCGGTGTGCATCTTCCTGCCTGTGCGGTGTGCATCTTCCTGCCTGTGCTGTGTGCATCTTCCTGCCTGTGCTGTGTGCATCTTCCTGCCTGTGCGGTGTGCATCTTCCTGCCTGTGCGGTGTGCATCTTCCTGCCTGTGCTGTGTGCATCTTCCTTTCAAAGCGGAAGGGGCTCACAGAGGAGCCACAACTTGAGCACTTCGGGGGGTGATATTAAAAGGTATTTATAGAATAACAAAAATCTTTCACCTTTTGGCCTTTTGATGAAAAACTCACTGGATGCCTAATATATTTAATATTCAGTAGCATGTGAGAATAATTTTTATGCAACTCTGATAGTTAGAAAGATAGATAACTCAATTATTAGATCATCTATCAAAATATTCAGATGTGTAAGAGGCTACTAAAAAGATGGATGGCCGAGAAAGTCCACTGCTTCTCTAGCCATCATATTCATGCATTCGGCCAGACAACATTTTTCGCTGCCTTCACAAGCAAGCTTCATTACCCATCACTCCACTGAAAAGAGTTTATTATGAGGCTGCCATTTTGGCAAGACTATTATTTAGATGATAAATGCCGAGGAGGAGAAAATATGTCTACTTTTTTTTCTTTTAAGCAAAATATGAGCTTTTCTGACAGATAAAACAAACAGCATCTACATTTCTAATTAACTCAAATTTGGCAGATACAAATATAGGTCAGTTAAAGCTATGATGTTATCTTCTGTCTGAATTTTACCCTTAATTTGTAAAATGTAAATTAACTAATTAGAAGAAAAACAGCATGATTAGTGACAAAATGCTTCATCTGGGGTCTTTGCTTCCTGACATTTATGATCAACCATAATGAATTATTGCTTTTGAAAATAACTGATAAGATTTTCCCCCCTCACAACAATGAATTTATAAAAAGCAGGCAAGGAACCTATAACTTTGTAGCACGATATCTGAGGAAAACATGTAGATACAAGGCCATATTGTAAACAGTTGAGTTAATTTAAGTGTGGTCCTTAATGGATGAATTTGGAGGGGAAAAAAGCTATGCCCATCAAGTCACCAATAAGCGTGGTTAAAAAGATTGCTTCCTCTATTAGAAATCCAAGCCTTGAGTTCACTTCTACTCTAGTTTTGCGGCTTGCTGCTACTCCAGAAACTCAGGCAGCAATGCTGGGTTCGAGTGTTGGATGCAGAATGGCCAGAAAAGGGAGTTTCTGTAGGAAAAAACTGTTTACTGATGAGTAAAAGTAATCCATGTCATAGCTAAGTGAGAGAAATTTTCAACTGCTCCTCTGGACACAGAGTCTTACCATGAGGAGTCCATCTTCCATGCCAGACAGCAATGCCAGCTACCTGTTACAGAACACCTGGAAAGGTGAGGTGCTCCTGGTGTATGCAGAGGGCCTGGAACGCCGCTGCCTCCCACCGCGCATGTGGCAGGCAGGGTAGTGGCTGTGTCCCTGTGGCTCACGAAGTTAGGGGAGTGGCAGGATGCTGGAGCTGACGCCGCAGGCCAGAGAAGAGCCGCACACGTGCTGGCCAGAGTGGCCACAGTGCAGGGCCGGAAAACATGGATCATATTTGAAATGAAAGAGAGCACAGGAAGACGATTCAAACACAGCTGAACTATGCGTTCCAATGACTACACAAAACAAAGTCAAACCAGTTGGCCAGCTCACACCTTCACTCCTAATCTTAGTTCGGCTCGTAATTGCATTTAGCAGTTATCATCACATTTGGAGATAATCTGGCTAAAATGCTAGGATCCTCTGTTTTCCAATAAGCAACACACATCAACTTGCTACACTTTGTAAAGTTGAACCTAAAGGCTTGCACTTTTTGACATTGATTAGATATAGAGAGGCGAAGAATATCTTTCTGAATAGATGCGTCTCATCTTAAAACAGTATTACTTGCATGTTTTGGAAATTCATCAACAGTGAACATTTTTCCAGTTTTCATAGCACCATGAGTCTGAATTAAGAAATCGTAGCAGTAACCAAAGCCTCACTTGGACAGAATATAAACCTTAACATCTTTGATGGCAAGGTCTCTTGACAGAACTTTGGCTTCCTCCTAACTCTCCAAAACCTCTTAACACATGATAAACCTACAAGGTAATTATTTCAAAAGCTATCTAAGATTTACCTGTACATACATTAATCTTGCATTTTAGAAGTGATCCTCAAACATTTGAATACCAATACACTGCTTTCTATCACAAGATAAAGAACGATTATATATTGTAGCACACAGGCCTCATTTGCTTACTTTTCCCCTACTAGCCATTCAGGAGCTAAGGAGAGACTGCGCAGAAGAGGGAAGAATGGCAAGGAAACACTCATCATCCCTGGACGTGTAGGAAGCGCAAGTCAAAACAACGCTGAGATTCCATCTCACCCCAGTTAGATTGACCAACATTGCGAATTTGAACAGCAAATGTTATTGGGGATGTGAGGAAAAAGCAGCCCTTTGCACTGTTGGTGGGAATGTAAACTAGTGCAACCACTCTGGAAAGCAGTCTGGAGGCTCCTCAAAAAACCAAACACAGACCTTCCATATGACCCAGCCACACCACTCCTTGCCATCTACCCTGAGCATCATGAGCCAGGGTATGACAAGGATACCTGCACAGCCATGTTCACTGCCACACTATTCACAGTAGCCAAGATATGGAAACAGCCCAGAGGCACCCAGTAGATGAGTGGATCCAAGAAAGTGTGGTACCTATATACAATGGAATGTTACACAGCCATTAGAAAGAATAAAATCATGTCATTTTCAGGGAAATGGATGAACAAGAACAAATCATGTTACGTGAGGTAAGCCAAGAGCAGAGAGGCAAACAGTGCATGTTCTCTCTGGTATGTAGAAATTAGATCTAAAATAAGAGGGTCGTCTTAGGAGACAATCACAAAGGCACAATGCCCAAGTGCCTCTTCATATTTATATAAAGTAATATATATTGAAACGAACTCCAAGATATAGAAACAAGAACAACCCTCCCCCCCACCACACACACACCTTTTTTTAGTTTTCAGTTTTGGTGATTCTGACTTTCTTACCCTCTGTATGGTGTAACTTCAGAAAAGTTAGGGGGAGGGCACAGAACTCCAGGGAGAAAGGGAGGAAAAGTGCAGCAGGAGCTCCCTGGACACGGATGAGAGTGAACTATACAACTGGTGGGTGGAGACGGGAGGGAGGGACTGGGAGAGAGTGAGGGAACAGAAGACACGGTATGAAAGGAGCTGTGCTCATTACCCGACTCATGCAGTGCAGTCCCTCTGTACATCACCTCTGTAGTAGCAATGAAGTAAATTAATAAAATGACAGAATCTGTCGATTTGGAAAACTAAATTTTTCTAATCGGAGGCATTAACAGTTGTAGGTTATTTTTTTTAGCTTTATGGTAATGGGGACAAAGGGGAGCCTAGAGAAATACGCATAGCATCTTTTAGACCCATTTAAATTCCTCATTACAATGAAGACGTCATTTCGTGCAGAGGCACGAGCTACTTCGGAAGAAAGAAAAAGGCAAATACAAAAATGTAGTGAGTGTCAGGAATCAGGGACCCCAAACCCAAGTCCCTTGTGTTGTGTGAAGGTCAGAACCATTCAGCATCATGCTGGCATCAAAATATGTCAACAAACGATCACCCTGGAGGAAGAAGAGCTCCACGCGGGGCTGAGGATGGGGCCTGCGCTCGGGTACGCATGAATGGCTTTCCCCCATGCCTGACAAGCCAACTCCCAGGGTTTCTCTCAAGCAACTGTGGGAAGCTCTGGGTTCTTATATGCTGGTACATCGTAAGGACATGAATCACTCATGCTGGGAAGGATGTGAAGTTGACTACCAGGAACACTGAGACTCAGCTCAATTAGACTGAAGCTACGGCATCCACGTTCAAATGTTTCTAGTTAATTTTATATGCTTAAGAGTCATAAATACTATTAGTTGTTTAATCATTATGATGAATGTCACATTGTGGTTGACTGCCATCTTTCCCTCTCCGTAAGAAGTATTTCTCTGTTCTCTGTGAAAATAAAACACCACATCAACGATTTCTGCTGCAGATGATTCCCAAATCAACCCATCGGTTGGACAACCTACACTCGGGTCCCACTCACCGGTGCCTGAAGTGACTGCGAATCTACACTGTTTCCTATTTCCAACTCCTCAGGGACAGTATTACCCACCCACCCCCAGCCACCAATACTACTTTGCTCCACATCACTAAATATATCATTGTTACCAGTGTTGTGTGGCACGCTGATAATACTGACCAAATGCCGCTGCGACAAATAGAGGCTAACGTTCAGGTCCACTACCACCAGAGCCATCTGGGAATTCATGGATCACTTCAGTGTGGAGGAATGGAGAGCAACAGCATTCCTCCCCTCCCCTCTCACTTCTGTGCCCTCTACACATCACCGTCGTAAGTCACGGATCCTCTATGTAAAAAATGTGCCGCTCCTTCCAGCTCCGTGGTTGTCAGCTAGGCTTAACCTCTCCATGCCTTCCTCGTGTGAAAAGGGGTTAGAATATCAGTACTTCTAGGACTGCTGTGTGGATAAAGTGCTCACCCCAGGCCTCCAACACAGGTGATACTCAGTGTCAGCTACAGTTGTGACCGATGAGCCGGTTGTTTCCCTACTGGACTAGATTAAATTCCCTGAGGGCAGCATCAGGTTTCACGCACTTTCGTATGCCCTGCAACGCTTCATCCACTGTCTCTATATCGGGGGGACTCAGATGGACCAGTTTGCTACCATTTGTTGTGGTAACAACTTTTTAGTGATGAAAACATTCATGAAGACAATAAAAGGCAATGACTGGCGAAATACTATAGTTCAATGTTGAGGGCAATACAGCTTGACACAGTGGCCTGTTAGCGCATACAATGGCTTGATTTCCGTCACCTTCACCCCATATGAAGTACTCTTAAATCATCAGATCTTCCGCCATCATGGATGACTATTGTAGCCTACTAGTGACATTGTTGCCCAGGTTTGAGTCCTAAAACCATCCTCTTTACTGACTAAAGGGACTTTTCACCATCACTGTGTTGCATGGGGACGTGGTAGTTCTAGCACAGCTAGGGAAGGAGATGGCAGAGAGGATTATAAATGAGAACCATCGAAGGTTACAAGGCACCTGCTGGCAGAATCCAACAGGACCCAGAGGGAATGTCAGTGCCCGTGATGCACACGAGGAAGGAAGGGAAAGAAGAAAATGGAGTTCACGCAACTCTTTTTTTTTTTTTGTCAGTTGGAGGGCTTGAACTCTGGGCCTGGGGAGCTGTCCCTGTGCTCCTCAGCTCAAGGTGAGAGATCAGAGTCTCACGGACCTTCCTGCCCAGGCTGGCTTTTTGTGAACCACGATCCTCAGATCTCAGCCTCTTGAGTAGCTGGGATTACAGTGTGAGCCACCGGCGCCCGGCCACACAAATCTTTAGAGTCAACGGTGAGAACACAAGTGGGAGCGCAAGCAGGGTGCAGATGAACACAGCTGGCTGGCTGCTTTACGTGAATGTGGTAACGGTGAACATCCTGTTTGTCTAGTTCTTGGTTGATTCTGGAACTCATATTCACATAGGAAGTAGACTTTGTACAGCCTTCTTATGTATGAGAAGAGCATGAGACATCCGAATTCTGTTTGTGACTCAAATCCTGTTGCACATGTGTGAGAGGGGATGCGCAGGCTCACTAAGGCCATGGGCTGTCCACCCGCAGGGCCCAGGAGGTTCCTGAGCGATGCTCAGCACCACACGTTGCTCAGAAGTGAGCAAGACACGGGGGCATGTGTGGAGCCAGGGCAGACTGAGCTCTATCCACACCAGGCTTCCTCTCTCTTCCACCCCGCAGCACTGCCAGAGAGTACGGGGCAGCCCGGCCTGGCCCGTTCTGGGCCCTGATGCCTCCTTTACCTCGTTACCCTGGGCTCTGGGACACTTATTAAGGAAAATAAGGGTCATCTGAACGTACACTCCGAGAACCACAACAATCGATCTGACTATGGTTTTCAAATCCAAGAATTCAAGTATGATCATGCTGGGTGGCGAGTGTGCTTGGCAGCTTCTGCGCAGATTCTCCAGCTATACGCTTTACTTCGAGAGAACACATGGCTCTTCCTGCCCCACCGTGTGCCGAGGCCACCTAGGCTTCAGGGGCCAAAGAGGATTTTAGCTTCAGGTTATCAGTTACTCTCACCCCAGAACCATTTCATGATTAGAGACCTTGATCCACTCGCCTAAGACAGTATTTCTATTTTTGTTGAGTTTTGGATGGAGAGTCATCATTAAAAACCCTGAGTGATGAGACAAAATATGAGTGCTTTGTCATATATATTCCAGACACTGACAAAAAATGCTACATTATGAGAGAACATTTTTTTAAAGTACTGAATACAAAGAGAATGCTTCCTTCTTCCTCATTGAATATCTGGAGGTTATGCAGCTAATAACAGTGTCCAGTAGCTGGGATGATGGGATGTCAGTTATCTTGCAAACAACTCCACTTTCAAAAATGGAAAAGTAAATTATTGTATTTTACCTTTACAGGAGTCCCCTCCAGTGCATTTGCTAATTATTAGTCAATCTATCTCTTGCTGCTGCTGCTACTTGTTAGGATGCAGCAGCAGTGCTCCAGAGGCTGCTGTAATTGAAGGTTTGCAAGAGCATCTAGCTGAGGCACATACTCCGACTTAAGACAGATGTGACCAGCCTTGTTTTTAACAGGACTGAAATAACTGAAAATCTGTGATTTGGCTAATTGCAGGCTTCCTGAAAGTATCTTAACACAGGAAAAAACTTTGGCCATCCTCTGAAAAATACCTTCCTCCAGTCTGCTTCTCAGCCCATTCTAAATGCCTCTTCTCTCGAGTTCTAACAGACCAGAAACAGCCATCAGTAGACCATCGAGTAAATAACTGATCTTTAAAAAATACTTAAGAGGTAAGAAATGAAGTGAAATCAATTCTTGTGGCAGAGGTATTAGCTTAGCATTGCTTGGAGGAGAGGAGACTCTCCGGAGCCACATGTCCAAAAATCTGACAGCTGAAACTCGGCTCTGGGTCTTTTCAGTAGTGCATTAATACGATCAAGACCGCATTTCCTCAGAGCCTCTCCCTCCCATCCTACCAGCCCACAAGAAGCGCCTCTGGAAGACACACAGCGTGGCTTCCCTCGCCCATCGGAAGGGAGGAATGTCCTGCATACACGCCCCATCCAGGGACTGAGGCCCACACAGGGCCACCGGCGCGTCCCCAGCGCCATCTGTCCCCTGGGCTTTTCCGAAGGTATACACCATGTCGGGACCTCAGACTCTTGCCTTGCTTTTGGCCACCATTTGCTTTTTTGGGAATTAAATCTTCCCAAAATTAAGGCCAAGGAAATAGCAGATGGCTTTTAAACAAAATGGACAATAATGTGGGACTGACTGAAAGCTTCCATATATCAAAGGAGATGCAGAATGCACATGTAAGCTTAATGTTTTGCTTGAAAGTTCAGGTAATCTGCACTATTATTATTATTATTTTTGTCAGTCGTGGGACCTGAACTCTGGGCCTGGGTGTTGTCTCTCAGCTCTTCAGCTCAAGGCTAGTGCTCTACCACTTGAACCACAGCACCACTTCCAGCTTTTTCTGCTTATGTGGTGGCTAAGGAATCGAACCCAGGGTCTCATGCATGGGAGGCAAGCACTCTGCCACTGGGCCACCCTCCCAGCCCTGTATTATTATTTTGAGCCTGCAGTTCTATCTTGGCGCTCCATCTTGAAGGCAGGTACTTAGATAATGCTTTAGCTTTTCTGCAGATACCTGGGTTCATCAGTAACTTCTAGGTAGGCATTTCCTCCCACAACAATCCCATCATTTAAAACCAAGAAAGACTTTCCCTTATCACAAAATACGCCATAAATGGATTATACCCACTTAGCTGGCATTCAAAGAAAGCGTTCAGAGTATTCAGAGTATGTAAGTCAACGGTAGTCTAAGTAAAAGATTATATTGGAAAACGTAGAATGCAACATAATCCTATTAAAACCCCACCCACGGGCAACAGCATTAAATTATCTACTGTTCAGACACCCCTCCAGCCACGTCAGTAATCACAGGTTTATCACACAGGTGACGAGATTATTTAATAATGCTTTGGAATGGTTCGTGCTAGGCACTCAACAGTTTTGTTGTGTGAAAATAAAGATGTAATTCTGGAATTTTAAAGTAAGCACTACTGCTTGGAATTCAAATTACACTTGGTCTTCAGAAAAGACCTGACAGGGACCAAATAAAGGAAGGTAGTCTTAATGAATTAACAGTTTAGTCTACTGATTTTTTTTGAATTCTTTAGTGACCTAAACTTAGGCATTTAACTTTCTTGCCAGCCACTGCTCACCCTATGCCATCAACAATGATGCTTTCTTTACCTTTTCAAACTGATCATAAAATTGCTAAAAATCTAAAATTCAATTTGCCACATTACTGCTAATTTGAATAATGGCTGAATAAAACACAGGAAACGCTGAAGCAGCATTGATTTCTAAAACATTTTGCACTTTCCTCCTCCACCCCTGTAAAGTAAAGCTTGGATGCGACGCGCAATTACACAAGAAAATCAAGAAAGCCATTACGTTCAGCATTTTGTCACGGTCATTGTTACCATGGCAAACAGTAGGCTTAGTTTAGCACAGCCGCTACAGGCCAGGTCTGCAGGCCGTTTAGAAGGCTGACTTACAACACAATGACAAATTTCTAACCTGCCACTGTTCTTGTCTTTTTTCTCTAGGACAGGGTAATGGCTCACAGATGCTGCTGTCTCCTGACAATCTCAGTGTTTTTACCGCTATCTTGTTTGGGGATAGTAATGGAGGACCACAACTCATCTAGGAAGTTTATCATTTGACCCACCTCCTGTTTCCAGCAAGGACAGGAAATCTACCAGTGTTTCAATAGCTGCACTATGAATGGCACTGGAGATATGCAGGGAATCTGGGAATGGCACAGCACAGTGTGGCGAGAAGAGGCCCCAGAGCCCGCAGAAAGCAGTTTCCTCCCCCGAGGGCTGGGTATCTATAAAATGAGAACGAGGTAGCCTCTTCTAGGCAGGAAAGCAGGGAGGTGTAGTTGACAAAACTAGCTTTCTAAATTGCCGAGGCTGCCGTTGCTCCAGGAGTGTTGGCAGGAAGCGGGAGGGAGGAAACCGGGTTCACACTGCTCTGAAGTATGTCATTCCATCTTTTATATGGTCTGGCTATGTTCCTCAGAGCACTGGGGTTAACTACTTTCTATAGTCAGAGAGTGAACCTAACTTTCACACCAAAAAGTCCAGTGTATATATCATAATATGCACTAAACCTTGTTAACCATATTTTAAAGATAATACACTATACATAAATATACTATAATATACTAATATACTGGGAACAGGAAACAGAAGATAAACTAATTTGAACTCATGCAGAGATTTTTTTTTTAGTTTTAAAAAATGGAACAACATGACAGAAGTAGAGATGTTTAAATGATCTGAAATGAATACATGCATCAAGTTTCTCTATTTACCAGGAGAAAAGAAAGCGACTAGCATTTTTACCAGCCAAACAAAGTACTATTTTGCTAATGAGATTTCAGCTCAGTATCGTTTATCTTCTGAGAAAAATGGTAAAGCCTTACCTGTTCCAGTAGCTCCAGAACTGGTCATGCAGGTAGGCGTGGTGGCTGCATTCATCACCAAATGAGGCTTTGCTTTCAATCCAGTGAATGATGTGTCCTTCTACAGCTAGGGGACAGAGCATTACTAATGTACCCCAGGGAAAGGGAAGATGGGAAATTCTGAGCTGACACCTCCCACCACGGAGGAGCAGTGGGCACTAAGTAGGGATGCAGTTGTAAAACAACGCATGTGTATGTTCATCACAGGAAAACCAAAGTGGCATCACATCCTCTGATTTCCACCACGTTCTCCCAGGTGCTCTTTCTTCTGAGAGACACTGCCTTGGAATCACAGGAGACACGTCAAGCAGACCAGCGTGAGTCTGGCTATCCATAAAAAACTCAAAACTCAGAGAAACGGGTTGAAAATGGCAGCCGAAATGTCTTAGCAGGGCATGTTCATTGCTCGAATATACGCAGAAGTTTGTTGGGCACAGATTTCATCTGAGCCAGTAATTTTCTGCTATTTCTAAAGATAATCTTTTCCAACTATTTCACCTTTTGGCTAAAATTTTATAAAGCTAATCAACTCTGATAACATTTTCTAATATTAACACATTTTTTTTTTAAAAGAATGGGAAAAAATACTGATTTTCTCTATAAACAAATGCGTACCAGAGAGTGATGACTTACCAACTGGTACTTGTAAAATAAAGTCTGGCGTTTTGTCATAACCCTTTGCGCGGAGCTGATCTTCATCTACGGGAAGAACAAACACCATTACTTACAACAGTGTTCCATTAACAAGACAGCAACATAATTGCTTTTCTTTCTTAAATATGTGTAAAAATTACTAATGCAGTCTCACATAGCTTTCTTATGCATGCAATGCTGTGTCAGAATAAATGAATTTTCCTCTCAAACCTGAAGCATAGTCACAAAAATGCTTTTTTGACCCCTTTGCATTTTTTGTATTTATTATAAACATCATTATTCCAAGCTGTCATTAGCTATCTTTTTTGTGTAATTGAAAATACTCAAAATAAAGAAATAAGCTTACTGATTGAAAGAAAGGATTCTACTCCCATATTCTTAAAATTTTCCATTGTTACCAGCCAACACTGACAATTTCTAGTAAGTCACAAGCACAGGTCTATACAATTATGAAATAAATGCTTTCACTAAAGCAATTAACCAAGTTTAGTTTCAATTAGTTAAACTATCTCTGTATACAAGGAAAGGACAGGACAATGAAAACACCATAGAAAATGAAGTGCTTTGGTATGCTACTGCTTCTGGCATTTATTAGGACTGTACAGCTATGCATGTACGGCTGTACAATGTGGAATTCTGAAAAGCACACAGGTCTAAAAAGATTGTTTTTCCCTAAGATGGTTCAATTTCTCCATCGTTTGTAAACATCAATGAATCATTTGGAAGGAAAGGGAGCACAAAAACAGAAAGCTTGACCAAGTTGGAAAAACTTGCTTGATAAAAGAAGAAAAAAAATATCCTCCAGTATCTCCTAAATGCTGTCCTTGACCTGTAGCAGCATTAAAGAAATGGGGGCTCGCCGTGGGAGTTCGGAGTGACCTGGTCATCCAATTCCAGACACGGCTTTCTGTCTTCACCCAGCCTCAACTAATGGCCCAGCCACGTAACAGGGAAGGCCATGTGGTCCTCCCGGGTCGCGCAGCCATTCGCCTGCCCGCATCACCTGTGATTAGAATTAATGGCCCATTCCTTGTGTTGGGTAGCTTATTTCCAATCCATTTGTCAGCCCAAGACAGTGGTTACATGGGCAATGTTCAGAAACTCTGCTTTAGAACACGTCTGTGTACATCCTGGAAAGTCAGCATTTTTAAACGTGAACAACCTTTTACGAACAAGACACAAAATGTACATATTTATGCTGAAGTCTGTTAAAAATCAATATCCAGATACTGAAGGATTAATGCTAGGTTTTGGAACCACGTTCCTGCTGGCATCTAAAAACATTCCAAGCTAATGGGTGAGATAATGAAATACAATAATACAATTTTTTTTCTTTCCTTTTTTTTTTTTTTTTTTTTTTTGGTCAGTCATGGGGCTTGAACTCTGGGCCTGGGCGCTGTACCCGAGCTCTTCAGCTCAAGGTGAGCACTCTATCACGTGAGTCACAGTGCCATTTCCGGGTTTTCTGGTGGTTAACTGAAGATAAGAGTCTCAGGGACTTTCCTGCCTGTGCTGGCTTTGAACCATGATCCTCAGATCTCAGCCTCCTGAGTAGTTAGGATTACAGGCTTGAGCCACCGACACCCAGCACAAATTATTTTAACACACTAGGAAACTAGGAAACTAGGCCTATAGAAGAATAAGAATAGAATTTTTCTACCTTCAATTGTATTCAGACCATAATCAGCATGTTTAATGAAAAGGTTTTTATTAAAGCCAACTCAGGTGCCCTGAGTGGTGTTTTAGTGGTGATGAGCACATTTAAAAGCTGAGGTGACATTAAAAGAGATGAATTAATATTTTATTAAAACTATTCTAGTTTGTTCAGCCTTTGCAGATGCTAAAAAAAATGATTATGCTTCTGACAGCAGCTCAAAACAAAATTTCAAAGGTCACCAAGCAATCCAAATGCATACAGCAAATCCCTTGAAAAGCAGACACACATTCCTATACATAGCACCAGAATTACAATTACAACAGTTAGAATTGGAACTGCTTGAGTTACTTACTGTGCAAATTTAAAAACCCAAGTCCCCAAACCTGATCATAAAGCACTGAGTGAAGAAAAGTTTTCATCTTCTTGTGGAGATCTTCAAAATACCACTGGTAGATAGTTTGTCTGTCTCTCTACACCCTCACGCACACACCCCGTAATCTCTTTCCCATCTACTTTGTCGGTTTGAGTTGGTTCAACTACAGCTGCACCCGAAGGACAGCGCGCCACATCTGTCATCACCCAAGTTCTTACAACCAAGTTACCCCAAATACCCGAAACACCCTCCCCTCAGTAAACCTGCATTTCCTGACCTGCAGTCGCATTTTCACATTGCTTTTCTCACCTACATTTCCTAAGGAAGAGGAGGAAACCACCTGGCCAAGTTCAGAGGAAAGAATGCCAGTCCAAGAAGGAGCACCGATGAGTAGGTAGCCTTGCTCACCCGTTATGGGCCCCAGGAAATGCTCTCAACACTGGGCACCCCACTAGTAGAGAATTAAAGGCCCGCTGCACCTATCTGGCCTGATTTCTACCCTTTGTAGCATGTTTCTTGAAAGGTGTTTCACTGTTAAGGAAGACCGTCCTAACCACCAGGCCTGGTTTGGTTGGCCTGTCACGTGTTCAGTTCTAACCTTGGCTGTGTTCATCAGCCTATTCCACGTCCTCAGCCCCGGCCTTGGCTCCCTGCTATCGTGACGCTGTGTCTTACGCAGCCTCTCCCTGGGCCGGGGCTCGGAGGTCAGTTCTAACTGTAATGTCCCATTCTATTCTTAATGCTGCACTCTTCCCCTAGGCAAATGCCCCGCACATATTTAGTACTTGAAATGGACACCTGAATAAAATACAAGCATATCTTAAAGAATATTCGTGTTTCCTACAAAGCCTACCTAGACGGACAATCATCTTACTTCGTGACTTAACTCCCTGGGCAGAGACAGCACAGAGACGTCAAAGATGGCCCCAAATTCAAGGTTTCACTCAATCATTCTGTTGTTATTTCTTAATCTTTGGTCTCATCTGGAGAGTGAGGGCGTGTCCCCCGTTCTTACTGTGGCAGGATTCTCAGCTCTCCTGTTCCTTTGGTAGCTATGGTCCCATGCACGGTTTTACTTCTTAGTCTCATCTCTCACACAGGTTCCTACGGTATGTCAAACATTTGAACAGACTAGTTTCCTTACAATTCTTTGATTTCCCAAGTAGGAACCAGGTATTTCAATGAACTATTTTCATTCAAGAAAAAAAGATCATGTAGAGTGAGAAAATTAGTTACAAAGGGATAAGGAACGTTAATGTTCACCCTGAAATCAAGCTCTACATCCCAAACACCTATTCTTTTTTCGTGTGTGTGTGTGTGTGTGTGTGTGTGTGTGTGTTTGTGTGTGTGTGAAACACCCAGGTCTTTATTTTTAAGTTATCAGGCCTATCTTTTGAGTTTTGTTTTCTGTCCCAGTCCTTGAACTCAGGGCATATACGGTGAACTTTTTTGCTCAAGGCCACATGCTACTTACTTGAACCACAGCTCCAACTTGGGCTTTTAGATGATTAAGTGGAGATAAGAGTCTCATAGACTTTCCTGCTAGGGCTGGCTTTGAACTACAATCCTCAGATCTCAGCCTCCTGAATAGCTAGGATTATAGGTTGAGGCACTGGGGGCTGGCTTTAAGGGTAATTTTAGAATTATATACGCATAAGGAACACTATGAACATTCAATTTCTCTAGCCTGTGAATTACCCTCTCCTCCAAATACCTAAAATAGCCAAAAGCAATTAAGTACTAATTACACAATTTCTTTTCTTTTTTTAAATAAAGGGTGATTTTGAGTCACAGAATAAAACACATCTGAAAGTAGTTAACGTATACTTAAGAATCACAGGGAGTGTGAAGACTACTAAGAAAAGATTTTTTGTTGTTCTGTTTTATTTAAAGCTTTAAATTTAAGAAATACCAATATTCCAGAGAATCTATGCAAAGTCCCAGGTCACAGTTTCTGAAAAATGAAACGTTAAGTCTGATGTGTTTTTCACCTACAAATTTGTCAAGTGTCCTGATACTCTGTGTGTAAGATTTAAAACGTCCCTTTCAGCACCCTGTGTATCTTTCCTAAATAGAGGGATGGCAATAGCTTATGTTTGAGCCCCAGTTAAAACTAATGTATCTTTTCTACCCCAGCATTTTGTTTGCATTCTATTTTCCCCCAAACTTGGCCTGATTTAGTATTTAGATATAGGACTTTTGCTCCTCGTTGCCTTAGGTTCTTAAGAGTAAGTTTCACTGTTTTCTACTTAGGCAATCAGCACGAGAGGAGGCCATGAGGTACAACCGGCACCAGGGTGCACGGGACAGACACGTGGCGAATGGAGCCAAGGCGCACGTAAATGAAATCTTTACAGAACCCCAAACTTCATTACAGCCATTAGTTTCAGCCTCTTCCCCCAAAGCCTCTTATCAAAGCCACTGTAAGGACCACAACTGACTGCCCTGGCCTTGGCCTCTTCTTAGGTCTTTAGGGGACAATACCAGGGAAATCTGAAGTGCTTTTCTAAAGACAGGAAACAAATGGAGGTCAAGAAGCTGGAGCAGAGTAAAAAGATGCGAGGTAGCTTAGTTGGTCCCTGCTGCCTGGTGGCGGCAGGGACAGGGGACAGATGCATCCAGAAAGTAAAACTCTCTTGTACTTCAAACCAATCATTCTACGTCCTTTAGGTTTAATGCTCGAATAAAAGGCCACACACACACTTCATAGAATAAGAAGGCTCAAAACAAGACAGGCTACTTACTGGGAGGACATGCGCTGTGATTCAAGGCCTGAGGCCAAGTTCTTCTAAAAACAAAACGGAACAAAACAACAAAACCCAAGGGCCTCAGGCAGGCATTAGAGCCTTTTCCCCATCCGGACTTTAGAGGAGCGTTTGGTGTGAGCCTTGGTCAGCCCCGGCTCCGCGCAGTCACGTGGTCTTTCTGTGGGGCCAGCCGACACTGCGAGCCAGTGTCCTCACAGAGAGGCATGGTGAGCACTCTGTGACACAGAGCAAGGGCAGCCCGTGTGCACCTGCGGCTGTGAACACGCCAGCCGCGCATTCCCACTGCCCAGGGCCTGACCCCGCGAGGACAAGCCTGCTGCTGCGCCGGCACTGCCGCGCCACCTCGCACCGTAAAGTCACGACCCCGGCCGCTCAGCTGGGGGCTGGCTGGCTGATCACGGACGGACCTTTCTGCGGTCCATAGCTATCACAGCAAAAAGAGGCCCAAATTTCCCCGGGGTGTCCAACTGCACAGAATTACCAGACCAGCAACTGCCAGTGATCATCTATGTTTCCTGAGGATAAACCAGCACAGAAAGGTGCATGTCCAAGGAGACAGAAAGCCACCAACGGCCTTGCTTTGTTCCCTGGATTCCAGATACGTATCCAGGTCCATCAGTTCTCAATCTCTCTTTTCCTCCTTTATCAGCGTGTGTGTGTGTGTGTGTGTGTGTGTGTGCGTGTGTGTGTGTGTGCATGTGTGTGTAAACAACTCTGGTCTGTCATTTACAACTAAAGTAGCTGCAAAGCACGGCGTGGTGAGCAAGGCTGCAGGTGAGCAGACACGAATGACCTCCTGTGGCAGTGGGCAGCCATGGAGCCAGCGGCAGGCAGACTATAAGGGCCACACAAGGTGGCAGTGAACCCTTGGTGATCCATGGACATCTCATCTTCCAGAAAGCACTGTGTGTCTGGCTCAGCCCTGTGTCTAGGGAAAAGCGTGCATGAGAATACTGGATGAAGGGGAGCAGGCAGTGGTCTCCTATCCTGAAATTCCTTCACAGCCCCAGTTCCCCATTCCCCTGCCTAGTATCACGGTTCAATTTCTCTTATTTTAGACAGGAATGCAAATGGCTGATTCTGCATGAGACACTCAGAGATCTCTGGCCCCCAACCTATACCAGCTCGCTTCATTTCTAGTCTCTCCACTAACATCGCACTGAGACAATCTTAGCATTCGGTGTCCATCTGCTCCGGCTATCCATTCTCCACCTGAAGTAGACATTACCTCCCAGCCCAGAGTTCTCGCTGTAGGTGGGGATAAAGAAGCAAGGGCCCACGGAACCGTCCAGCAAAGGCCCTCATTTCTTACGGCACAAAGCCGGCCTGCTGTTCAGAGCACAGCCTCCCGGAGTCCCTCTAAGCAACGCAGGAATGTTGGACGAGCACCGGTGGGAAATGTGTGGAAGCGCGAAGGCTGGGATGCAGAGACTGCCGCTCGGGCGTCACTCAAGATGATGGTTAGCATCTCCTAACAGGAAAACATTCGCTGGAAAGAATTCCTCCAGAGCCATCCTTTCTAAGCCAAACTTAACAAGGATTTGCCGCAGACCGTGGCTGTGGAAGTCATTAATGAAAGTCCGGGCAGGGTGAGCGTTCGGTCTTCTGTTTCATGTTTATCCCAAAGGTGAAAGCAGCATCACTGTCCGGCCTCTGCACTGGGTCCTCTCCGCAGCTCTCAAAACTCCCACAAACCCCAAATGAGGAAAAAAGAGGGAAGAAAAGAGGCAAGCCGAGCAGAGGATTCAGGTTAGCACTTGAGTGATACACAGGGGAAGAAGTAATTCAGCAGCAGATACAATGTTGCCGTGCAGAGCCATTGGTGAATTCAGCCAGCCCTGGGCCCAAGGCTCTGACATCTCCTGGTAGCTGACCAATAAAGGTGGACTCTAAAGTAACTACCCTTGGAATAACTACTGACGCTCTGACATATACACATATTTAAATCTCCCTGGAACTTTCCATGTTTGAAAATGCTCTTAAATCTTGAATGGTGTCTGCCTACAGCAAGCACTTGAAAAGTTAAGAGCTCAAAGCACGCATCCCACAGGCGTGGTGGCAAAGGTGCTGGGGAAGGGGAGCAGAGAAGACACCCCAGGTCCCCCCACCGCAGAGCAGACAGTTCACCCTTCAGTGGGCGCCCTCCCCTGTGAAGCACAGCGTGGTGCGTGCCCCTGTGCTCGCGGGCCTCCCTGTTCACGAGGAAGGTGCTGGAGGTGAGTGACAGGGATCCAGCCTCCCACTGCAGCAGACCTGGCGACAGCACCCAGGCTGGGGCATGGGAGGTCAGTGTCTGTTTTGATGGTACTGGAAAGAGACCACAGGGCTGCATTCCACCATGTCGGCCACACCTCTAGCCCTTTTTGTCTTAACTTTAGGTAGGGTCTCATGCTTTTGCTTAGAGCTGCCCTGGGCTGTGATTCTCCTACCTGTACCTCTGGTAGATGGGATCACAAGTGTGAGCCACCACCCCTAGCTTGCTTGCTGATATGGGGGACTGTCACTAACTTCTTCCCTAGCCACAAGTGACCTCCACTTTCAGAGATGCTGGGATTACAGGTCTAAGTCACAATGTGTGACAGTTGCATGGGTGTTTATAATTAGTTATCTCCAGATTAATTACTGTCGCCTCGAATGCAGTCACAAGAACTTGTTTTTCTTTCCTACAGTGAGTGTGTGAATCCTGCCTGGACAGTGTGTGACTACAGTGTGAGCCCTGCACACTGCACTCATCAGCGTGTGACTGTAGTGTGTGCGTGAGCCCTGTACCAGTGGCTCACATCTGTAATCCTGGCTACTCAAGAGACTGAGATCTGAGGATCACGGTTCAAAGCCAGTCCAGGCAGGAAAGTCTATGAGATTCTTATTTCCAATGATCCACCAGAAAACAAGAAGTGGCGCTGTGGCTCAAGTGGTAGAGCACTAGCCTTGAGCTGAAGAGCTGAGGGACAGTGCCCAGGCCCAGAGTTCAAGCCCCACAATTGACAAAAGGAAAGAAAGAAAGTTATAATCTGTATGTTTAAATGGATTGATACCTAAACAAGACTCCATAAAAATACTTGCTTTAGGGAAGTAGTTCAGATTAAAGGTCACCAGAGACTCAAAAGTAAAACAGGTGCCAGGTGCTGGTGGCTCACTCCTATAATCCTAGCTACTCAGGAGGCTGAGATCTGAGGATCGCGGTTCAAAGCCAGCCCAGGCAGGAAAGTCCATGAGACACTCTTATCTCCAATATAACCACTAGAAAACCAGAAGTGGTGCTGTGGCTCAAGCAGTAGAGCACTTGCCTTGAGCTGAAGAGCGCAGGGACAGATCCCAGGCTGAGTTCAAGCTCCACGACTGACAAAAAAAAAAAAAGTAAAACAGGTTTTCATGTCTCAAAGAAAATTCAATGTGTGTACATGTGAGCACTCTGTTTACACACCAACATATTCCCATTTGTAGATATGAAATGAAAATGCATTTAAAGTGGCCTAGCACTAATTAACTAATTAATAATTGCGGAAAGTTAATGAATCATTAGAAGAGTTATTTCCAAGGTAAAAGAACTATCCCCTCCATAACTATTTTTCACACAGGGCTTTGAATTCTCATGTTTCAACAGGACTGTTGGCTTAGTACTACATGAAAACACTTAATAGGCTGAGACTACATGATCAACTTTCTGTATGCTGATGAGGAAATACTTCAAAATAGGACTGGGGCTGTACCAAGTTGGCTAACCCTCCCAGAACTCAATTGATTTTAGAACTCAGTTAATACAGTTTGGAGCATGTATCCATAAAATAGTTAGCTCTACAGCCCAGAGCACAGAGGAGCACGTGGGACCTGTCGCTTTCAGTTTCACATCTGTCTTGAGTAGCATCCAAGTAGAAAGAGCCCTGACCACACTGTCAGGTTGCCTTTGCTAGGCCTGGAGAATCCATCTCACACACTTGATTCTGGTAAGCAAAGACCTAGAGCTAAGTGTAGGCCACGCGTAGGCCCTCTGCTATCACTTCCATGGGGCTGCTAGTCATCGTGACAGAGGCAGTGAAGTTAAGCTGAACAAGGAAATGGGCTGGAGGGCTGGACTGGCCACAGGCAGGAGATGGTACCAAGGCAGTGCCAGCAGGCAGCTCTGAAAACACGGCCGTGCCCATGCTGGCCCTTAGTGCAGAGCCCAGTGTGATCGTATACGCAATAACCTATCAGAGCTCTGCATTCCTAAATACATCTTACAGTGAACATCAAGCACCCATACCACTGGTTGTGAGCAACTGCTCATTTTATGTTTTGTTCTATTTTTAAAAACCAATTTGATCCTCTTGACTCACTTTTTTTTTTCCATAGGCTCTTTTTCCAAGTTGCTCTTATGGAAACAATGTTTTGCGTCCATATGCTTAAAGTTAACTAACTCAGTAATTGGAGAACACACTATTAATGTATCACCTTTTTTACCCCTATTAGAGAATATTTATGATATCTGAGTTCCAAAGTATCAACAGCCTTACACCACATCTAACTCCACTCACTCGTTTGTTAATAAAACCAGGGAGCATAGGACTCAAGACAGATGACTGCAGTACATACTCTAACATACTCCTTTTCCTGACATGAGACCACACATGGAACTTGCCCTGGCCAATTTGTTGTCAATTTTGGAATAGAAGTCTGCTTTTCCTTTACCCTCTGCAGGCCCTTGGATATCTGTGGTACTCTGCATGGTGGCCGCATGGTTCACGGGCTCCTCTACAGAGCACCACTTTCTGAATGGGGACGAGCAATCTGCGGTTGCGGGGTGAGGCTGGCCTTCACGGTCAGTGTGACACCTGTACCCTTGGAGCTTTCATTTGTAATCTCCAGACACGTTGTCACTCGATTTTGATACCTCACATCTTGTATCTACATTTGTCTAATCTGGGGAGGGGAAGGGGAATAACAAAAGGCTGAAAAAAGGACACAGGATGTCCCACTGCGACAAGGATACCCACAGGACAGTATATTGGAAACAAACTTTACAGCCTGGGGGGGGGGATGGGGTAGGGATGTGGGAGGTGGGGGAGGGGAGGGTAGAGAGATGACAAGGGAAGGGGCAGCAATGACTGACAAGTAACGGGCTCACTGCCCCACTCGTGGGACTGTAACCCCTCTGTACAGTATCTGTACAGTAAAACAAAATTTTAGAGAATGAGAAAAAAAGAAATACAAAAATTTAATTATTTTGCCTTCAAGCATACACAAGAGTAGCATACCTGACACGAATTTTTCTAGCCACTCTTTTACAAATATTAAACATTTTATAGGCAATATTTGCTTCTTCCCCTCATAAGGCCTAGATTATGGTTAATATCTCATGACACCAAAAGTAATATTGCAGCAGATATTAAAGCCTTTTTTTAGCCACTTATTCAATAAACTATTAATCGCCAGCCCATGCATGTACTGCGCATACAGCAAGCCCGCAGCTCCTGCTTGGTTCTAAATCCCCTCCTTCTGTAAGTAGTAACTGCAGGTGCAGGCGTTAACATACATGCCGGGCGCTCGAGCTGGTCCGGGCGGGCAAGGATCTGAGCCACACTTACCGAGGAAGGACAGGTTTCTCTCCAGAAGCAAATCTCTCAACAGGACTTCGTGCTCATGACCGATGGCACTGGGCAGTTGCATTAAGGAAGGAACCAAAGGCAGAAATAGACTCTTGGGAAATGCTAATATCAGGTCTCTACTTCAAGAGACAATGGGCAAATCATGACAATTAAAACCACTTCCCCCGGCAGCCTGTATTTGGGAGCAATGAGATTTCTACATTCATCCCCTTGTTTAACTGAAGCAATGGATTTTTTTTTTTTTACAATTTCTTATTGTTATTGTAAAGGTGACGTCAGGGAAGAAGTCCATTCCATTTTGGACAGTGTCCCCTCTTCCTTCACTCTCTCCCATCCCCATCCACAAGTTGTATAGTTCATCTTCAACAGTGTCTAGTAAGGACCACTGCTGCGTTTGTTCACCTTTTGTCCCTCCATTTCTTTTGTTTGTAGGTCAGGGGGCTTAAACTCGAGGCCTGAGTGCTGTCCCTGAGCTTTTATGCTCAAGACTAATGCTCTACCACTTTAAGCCACAGCACCACTTCCCATTTCCTAGTGGAGAAATGAAGGTAAGAGTCTCAGGGATCTTCCTGTTCAGACTGACTTTGAACCTCAATCTTCTGATCTCAGCTGCCTGAGCAGTTAGGATTACAGGTGTGAGGCATGGTGTTTGGTTTGCCCCACCATTTCTGACCCTCCTAAAGACAGATAAACAAGCGCCCAAGACAAAACGACAAGAAAAAACATCTTGTTTCTATTTCCTGGAGTTCATTTTATATGATTGGAGGCACACAGGCATTGTACCTTTGTGTTCCTCCTTGGGTCTCACTGTGTGTGAGCATCTATAGAGACCTGTACAGTATTTCATGTCCCAGGGTATTTTAGATTCAGCTTCCATGTATGAGAGAAAAAAAATGCAGTGTTTGTCTCTCTGAGCTAGCTGGCCTCACTTAACGTGATTTGTTTTAGGTCTATCATTTCCCTGCAAATGGCATAATATGATTCTCCCTAATGGCTGTGTATAGGTAACGTATTTTTTGGATCTTCTCTATTGTACGGCACCTGGTCTGTTTCCATAACTCACTATGTGAATAGTGAAGCAATAGACACGTGCCAAGTTGCATGCAGAACCCATCAAGGACATCTGAAGAAGGCCGCTCGGTAGTCTCTCGCTTCTTGGGGCATCCCGTATTTTAGAGCTAAATTATTTACTCCTAATCCACACAAACGCGCTCTCACTGTCATTGTTGTAAATTATTTACGTCTAAAATGTTGAATCATGAAACTGAGGTTACTGATGGTTCAGAAATGAAACCCACAGCCCCGGATGCTTTCTCAATCAACCCATGATGGTTCTTTGCTTCTCTGAGCGGACCCCTGACTAATAGCTAGGCCCCACAGCCTCACTCTGGGAAGGTGAAGCCTGGGTTTCTCACGGGTGGTGCAGGAATATACACAGCAGACACCGGACAGCAGAGAGCACAACGTCAGAGTTCTGTCGCCCCTGTGCTGTGAGTGGAATCTCTCCACCAGTATGCACACAAACGCCTCCAGGGGCATTTCACAGTGGTGGAAACAATTTCTGCAGCTACTGCAGTGAACGGAGGTGCATGTTCACTCACACGGGAAGCCAGTACATTTTCTTCAGTGTAAAATAAAGGAATTCCTATTGTTTTTATCAGAGAGACATCTTTGTAAGCATATTTCTGTTCCACAAAACGGCTACTGCTTCAATGCAAAGATAAAAACAGTTTCTCTGTAAACATTCTAGTCTGTTTTATTCTTCATGATAAAAACAGCCACCAATTTGAAGTTTGGGGAAGATATACTTCTTGATTATGCTTTGATATATAAACATATATGTAAGGTGTAGAAAATAAAGCTTACAAAAGCAGTCTCTTTACTGGCAAAAATTGTAATCTAGTCTTTTGGTGAATGTAATTTATAGAGATGCATCCTTTTATCAACTGCAACCATGTACTACATTAAACTCTACTGGCAGCTAGAAGAGGAAGGTACATGTTGGCAAAAAAAAAAAAAAAGGGAAATACTCCACACAGAACTTAAAAATGCCCCATAAGCAGAACATTAGAGTCTGTAAGAATATCTATTACTGACATAAGCCATGACCATAGGCAAAACTTGTAAATAACCTCAGAAGCCATTTCTTAGCCAACAATCCAACAATCTAGTTTCCCGTAAGCAACTCAACTATTACTGAAAAATAGCCCCCCTGGCATTTACAAAGCCGTTGACTTCATACTGTAGCCTGTGCATATATAATTAGATAGTTATATTTAAAATCAATATGCAATCCTTCAAAAGACATTATGCTTTTAAAACCTTAACTTTACATTGATTTTTAACTATCTTATGTGCTTTAAAATTAACATGTAACTCAGCTCCCGGCACTGAGAGGGTGTTTGCCGTTCAGTGAGTGTGCTAAACTCTGATCACCGCAGCAACAGGGGGTGGCACACCCACAGTTTTTCACACTGGCATTCATTTTCAACTGAAAATACAAGTACAGCTTCACTCTAGCATAGTAAAAGGCAAGCGTGTGACAATGCCATGTTTTTATTAATTTAAACTAGGTTAGGGGAACAAAGAGATAAAATGTGTGTGTGTAGGAAGGCACTGTTAAAAGATCATTTTCAAATATTTTTCATATTAAAAGTTTTGAGGCAGGTGTGGTAGTACTCACTTATAATCCCAGCACTTGAGAGACAGAAAGACTGAGTTCCAGGCCAACCTAGGCTACATAGGAAGTCTCTGCCTCAAAAAGTTTTCTTTTTTGGTTTTGGTTTTGTTGGTCGTGGGGGGTTTGAACTCTGGGCCTGGGCACTGTCCCTCAGCTCTTCAGCTCAAGGCGAGTGCTCTATCACTTGAGCCACAGCACTACTTCCGGTTTTCTAGTGGTTAATTGGAGATAAGAATCTCACAGACTTTCCTGCCCCCTCAGCTAGATTTGAACCGAGATCTTCAGATCTCAGCCTCCTGAGTAGCTAGGATTATAGGTGTGAGCCACCAGTGCCCAGCAAATAAATAAATAAATAAATAAATTTTAAGTCTGAATTGAGGCCTTTGTGAAACAGGAAGAATATAAGAAATAACACAGAGAGATGTACATGTGTAATACACACATTTAACTCACAGAATGTCCAATAAAATCTTGGCTGGTAAGCACTGACTTACACAACAGGCTACAGTATCATCCACACCAACAAAACCTAGCCGGGAGGGAGTGTGTGTGTGTGTGTGTGAGTGCGTGTGTGAGTATGAGTGTGAGTGTGTGTGTGAGTGCGTGTGAGTGTGTGCGTCTGTGTGCGTGTGTGAGGGTGTGTCTGAGTGTGTGTGTGTGCGTGTGAGTGCGTGTGCATGTGTGTGCACGTGAATGAGTGTGTGTGTGCGTGTGTGAGAGCGTGTGTGTGTGAGTGAGTGTGTGTGAAAAGGCATTGGCCTCAGGCCTATCACTGAGAAACTGCTCATTATCACTGAAATGGGAGTTCTAGTCAACATTCCCACTGTTGCCACAACACTATTAAATAATTAATAATGTCTGTTCTATCAAGCAGTATCACCCAATCCTATTTTAAGAAGTAAATGTAACTCTTCAGGAATCCCAATGCTTTTAATGAACAATGACTGGGTATCTGCTTTTGCAGCCTTAAAATCATATCCAAGGGAAAAATTAGCCCAGTTTCCATGAAAATGTTTATTAGAGATCCCAATGACTGCTCAGACTGTAACTGGCATAAAAGCAGTGAGACTCTACTGCCCTTTAAAACGTGATCAGCTCAGGAGGCATCTGAGTGAACATCACCTTTTAACTCCAGGCCCCCAATGTATTCTGCAATTCTTGATGGAATCGGGCTTGTTTCCTATGGAACTTGGTTATAGTTTCTAAAGACGGTCATGGGAACAGTTACATTTCAAGTCCTCTGCACCCCTGTACCTTTAGCCTCAGTGAAAGCCAATCCAATTGCAACCAGTGTGTGCATGCACACCTTCCCAGAGCCTATCTGGGTTTTCCTAGGCTGTAAAGAAGAATGGTCTGCCGTGCCCCTCCAGCTGATTGGATGTAAAATGGAAGAGTATGAGATGTGTTTTGTGAAGCAGAACTTCATGTCAGGTTGAAGCTAGACCCATCTCACCGAGTCTGAGCCGTCAGCTGAACACCTAAAATTTTATGGGAAGGATACTGTTTGATGCAGTCCACCAGTGGTCCGTAACAGCAGTCATTCACAACGCACTGCAGACAAAGAAAGAGGGGGGGTGTGATGGGGGGAGCGGGGGGGGGGGGCGTACCACAAAAACTACCATCCGGGGGGTGTGATGGGGGGAGCGGGGGGGAGCGTACCACAAAAACTACCATCCGGGGGGTGTGATGGGGGGGAGCAGGGGGGGGGGCGTACCACAAAAACTACCATCCTAAAAGCAGTTATTAGTTTTTTCCCTCCACAATCCCACCCCCAAAAAGGAAGTGATCAGAAGACTATACACATTTAATCACAGAAAACAAAAATTACATGCTTTCTATTTACTATAAAAGCAAGCTATTAAAAAGTGCAATGCTGTTCTTGCAAATACTGCATTGCCATTTACGGTGCACCCTGACCTCAGTGATGGTTTATGATGACAGTAATTAAATGAGGTTTAAAATCCTTTACCCTGCTAGGCAGACAGCAGCACTGCCACCGAGAATGGACAGCCATGATTAATACCTGATAAACCTGATTCGCCAGGACTCCATCTGGAATCTGAGAGGGGTCCCGCAGCATACTGCTTACCACAGACTTCGAGGCTGCAGAAGGAAGGAGGCAGAGCATCAGCAGGCAGAGAACAGACTTAATTCAACATGAAAAATCACACATACCTACATATACACAAAGGGGAAAACAAAAACATTACTGATACTAAGCACTTTTTCCTTTTTTTTTTTTTTTTAAAATCAAGGGGAAGCTTTTAATTAGACCATTTGGCCAAAATTATAAGCCACATTGCCAGATTTGATGATGACCTAATTTTTCCAAGGTAAATTAACAAGCACAGACCTAAAGCATATGTCTACTTGAAGATAAATTAGCTCTGAGAAAGCCCACATGGTAAAGAAAAAAAACAAAAGCAATCAGGAAATAAAGACTTTACTTTTCACAGCGTGATAGCATATGCCCAACAGAACTTACAACAAAAGCAGGTCCCTTTTAAGGACCTCGACGATGTCAATAAAAGCAACGCTCAGCCATCACTGAAAACCAAACAACTGTCCTGACCTTTCACAGGAGCAGTAAGGAGGCAGAACTGGCCGACGGCGAATCGTGAATGAGTGTGTGCATGCGTGCGTGTGTGCACACGTGTGTGCGTGTGTGTGTGCACACGTGTGCACAATCTCTCCTCCCGGCAGATTCATTACAAGTGATTTTGGTCAGGTGTGGCGGAAAAATAAAAGAGATTTTGAAAGTGAAATTTTAAATTTCCACGAGTTATCTGTGGAGATCTCAGGCAAGCCTGTGGTCCGGGCTGTGATTCAGTCATTATGTGCTCTGAATGTCTGCTGTAACCTGCCTGCCTCCAAGAAAGAAAGGTACACGCTAAGCCAACCTCTTAAGCCAAAAAGGGCCCATAAGAAGTGCTTAATTTAAGTGGTACAAGTGCAATCTGAGGTGTTCTGAAAGGTAGAGAGTCTACCAGAAGCTGGCATTCCAGGGAGTCTGCCGTGTGCAGGAAGATCTAGCCTTGGGTGCACGTCCACACACCCCCTGCACTGACAGTTTACGCCCACACAGTTCCCAGCTATGGGCACTCACGCCCACTGCACAGGCAGTGCAGAAGTCACACCCAGAGTGATTCTGGAATGGGGATTCCACGCGTCCTGAGCCGCCAGCGTTTCCTCCAGGGCAGTCTCCTACACACAAAGGGGTGCCAGTGGACAGCCTCATCCCAGAAATGAGGATGCTCATGCTCCCGATATGGAGTGACAGGGACCTGCTCACCGCCCCACCCACCCCCCCCCCCCCCCGCCGCCATGAACTTTACACCATCTCTGGATGATGTATAATGACTTACAACACAATATATATGCTATGTAAATAAGTGGTTTCATGGTATCTTTTTGAAAGCAGGCAAGGAAAAAAGTCTGCGGCGTTTAGTACAGACGAATCCCACATTTCCCCTGGCAGTTGGCCAAATCTGGGCACTTAACTAATGGGCTCTGTACCTACTGTGTGTGTGGCAGGGTTACATTGTCTGTGTACATGAAATATGGCTCCTCCACTTGCAGATGAAGATCCTGCCCAGCGACCATTGCAGAAGGCCGCGGGGCGGTGACGGGTGTTGGACATGGTGGGTGACATCCCCGGCGATATGGCAGGGTGGTGTCCAGGCCCGATGGGAGGAAGGACAGAACGTCACAGCCACGTCAGGGCTGCCTGCGAATCAATTCTGCCAGTTTTTCAAGGCAGAGACTCCCAGACATTTAGCAAAACGGTTTAGGATCTGACACTCACAAACACAAACTGGGTTCACACTATTTAATTACATAGCTAAGGAAATAGCTGGGAAGGTGGCTCAGTGGTAGAGCGCTTGCCTTGCATGCCTGAGGCCCTGGGTTCGATTCCTCAGCACCACATAAGCAGAAATAAATAAAAATAAATAAATAAATAAATAAACACAGATTGTGGATCCACGTCATTCAGAAATTGAGATGAGCTTTGGTTTAACATACTAAGTTCTTTATCAAGTTCAGTGACGTACAAACATGGACACAGTTGGTAAGTATCAGTAAATACTGTCGAAATAAGCAAGCTGCATTGTACTCACTTAAGCACTATGCTTAACAAACACATACATGTTAGCTATTGCCAATGTTAGTCACACAACTGCATGCTCATGAAAACCTTTACAGACCTGGCAGTCAGCTGTCAACAGGTGTTGGCTGGGCCAGACCCAGCTCCATGACCAGCTCCACACCCTCAGCAGGGCTTTCTGGGCTGGCCCTCCTTGCAGCTCCGCCCCTTCCTCTACAGGAAGTAGTGGTGTTATCTGAGCTTGCGGAACTGACCTCCCTGGCAAGTTCTTATGTGAGTCTCTAGAGAAAACAGCGAGCCCGGCATTCTGTTAAAATTTAGGTAATAGTAGGAACCAGATCAAACTGAAGTGTTGGCTTCATTTTATAAACTTAGGCTGCCGCCAACTCTTTCTGACGGAAATCACCAGGGATAAGTGGACCAAACCCTGGGACGGTGAAGCAGCAGACCATCATCTTAACAGAGGAACATTACGGCAAAAACAGCACCAAGGAGATAATAATATGCCTCATAAACTTGCTCAGTTTCCTGTCCTCACTCAAAAGCCTGGCTGGCTGGAGGAGACCAAGGCAGCGGCCACACAGTGGTCACCCTCCCTGAGCCCAGCTGGCTGCCACTCACCCACGGAGGGCGGTGCCAGCCCCACCTTACCCATGGTGCCAAGCGGGCTCCAGGAGAACAGCCCGCGCTAGCGGGAGCGGGCCATGGCTCCATGCAGGGCATCTGTCCCGCGTGAAGAAAGGATCAATACACAGGCGGCCTGTGCCCAGACATGCCACCGTGGAGAACCACAGAGCGCATCCCAAGCTCCACGCAAATTCATCGTCCAATCACCAAACCAGTGTTCTCCAACGAGAGAAAGCGTAGACTAGGACCTGGGCAAAAAGGGTCATGTGTTTTCAAGGGGAGAAAAGGAAATAACAAAGAAGAAAAAAGTGTCAACGCCCACTGTCCTCACAATGTAAATCTGGGTGCCTGTATGTGTTGGGATTAAGAATCAGGGCCATCAACCTCTTGAAAAGTGGTTCAAGTTGAAAAAGCACCAGGAAGCAAAGGGGGTTGCTTAAATTGAAATAGTACAAACTACATACTGGCTTCACATTCGTTTTATCCTAGTTTTAATTCTTCTGGAAATACTGGAGTTTGCACTCAGGGCCTTGTGCCCACAGGGCAGGTGCATTAGCACCTGAGCCACTTTCCAGTCCTTTGGCTTTCGTGTGCTTTCAGATAGGGTCTTGGGTTTCTTCTGCTTAAACCATCATCTTTCTACTGCTACTTCCTGCCCGGCTGAGGTCACGGGCCTGAGCTGTGTCCGGCTTATTTGTTGAGGTGAGGTCTCCCTACTTTTTTGCCTGGCCCGGCCTCAAACTGTGATCCTTCCAATTTCTACCTCCCAACTGGCTAGGATTATAGACATGAGCCACTGCACCATGCCTTCTCACTCATTTAAAACTTAAATGTTTTTCTGTTCCTCTGCCTACTGCCTTTCCTATCAGAGAGAAAGCTCTAGTATTTATCTTTGTCATGAGAATGTGGCTCAGTATCAAGAGCTCAGGAGCTCATTTTGCTATATTGCAGAATTTCTGAACCTCCTTTTAACAAAAAAGTTCAGGGAAAAGTTGTTTGTTTTTGAAGGCATCAAAAGGAGTATAGATCAAACAGAAGAAAGAATCACTGAGCTCAAAGACTGGCTATTTGAAAACACAGTTGGGGAACCAAAAATAAAAAGAAACAAAGAAGCCTCCAGAAACTTTGGGATATTATTATAAAGGCAAATATGTGCATTATCAGGGCTCACAGAAGGACTTGAAAATGCCAAACTGATAAAAGAAATAATATGGCCAGGTGTGGTGGCTCATACCTATAATCCCAGCAATCCTGGAAGCAGAGATGAGAGGCTTGATATCTAAGGTCAGCCCAAGCTGACAGATGGACTGTAATACGAGAGCAGACTGGGGAACAGCACACAACCTTCTCTGAAAGCTAGAGTAAAGCAAAGGGCTGAGGCCTGGCCCAAATGGTAGAATGCCTGCCGAGCAAAACACAAGGCCCTGAGTTCAAACGCAAGGACCACAAAAACTCGGAAAACAAAAAGGAGTAACAGAAAATCTCCCAAACACACATATCCAGATGTGAGGAGGCTCCAAGTCACCGCTCAGATTCGACTCAATCCATGTCTACCCTGGATGTGTCCATAACCAAAGCTGGGACAGCTGTAGGAGGAAAGATGGCTAGCACACAAGGGCGCCCCCTTGCTCTCACGACAGGCTTCCCGGAGAAAGCCTCCCAGGCCGGGCGAGAGCACAGGAAGCTCCACAGTCCTCGCTGAGGAAAGCCTTCCACCCAAGAGCACTGAGCCCAGCTCAGCTCTCCTTCAGTCACGGAGGACAGGGAGGGGTTCCCAGACAAGCAGCACACCCAGCCCCACAACCTGTCCTGGGAGAACCATTGCTTGGCCCGCCATGGGGGTTCAGGTAAGCGGCCCGCTGACGCTAGCAGGAGTTAGGGGAGCGAGTGTGTGCCCCGGGAGTCCCCCACGCCAGGCAGCCAGTACCTGGGCTAAAGCCCAGATCAAAAAGAGCTGGGATCCGGAATCCCAGATCTCAGACACCTGACCATGACAGACCAGCCAGCGCAGCCTGCCTGGTGGACGGACGGAAGGACAGAGGTATGGGACTGTACGAGAGTGCATTCGTGGAAATGGAGATGAGTACATTTTTACGGAAATCAGTATGCACAGTCCTCAAAGTGCACCTGCCCTGTTAGCCCCAACTGGTGCAGCTCAGTGATTCAGAGCTTGCTCTGCACATCCTGCATCACATAAAGAAAAGAAAAACACCCTGAACACTTGCCTGAACTCACTGAAATGGAGTGTTCTGATGAGGGAGCTATGCCTGTCATACAACGGGAGAGACTGAGGCAGGAGGAGCAACAGCTCTCGAAGTCCCCGTGGGTGATGGGGCTTGAGTTGGGCCTGGCCAGTGAGGCTGTTCATGCCCGGGATTCCTCAGCAGGTTCACTCCTCTCAATGGGAATATTCCGAGGGAGGCTGCTTCCCACCAGTACTCCCTCCGCCCTGCTGCCACCTCTGGTCCAAACACTAGCTGCTCAAGTCCACCTAGGACTCCACAGAGAGCAAACACACCGCTATATGATGATGCTGAGCTTGCTGCTTCCAGCTTGGGGAGGAGGGCGTGTGGTCAAGGGTCATAGGCAAAGAGAAGACTCTAGTTCAAGGGCAGAAGAAGGTCACAGCAGCAAAAACCTACCAAACCCTGTTGGTCAGGGAGCTAGACAACCTGATGAGGTCACCAGCAAGCCAAATGTTCCTAAGGCCGATTCCACGGTGAGCACGCGGGTACCGCTCAGGGAGACGGAGGCAGGGCGCCACGCGGCCAGGGCATGTCTTTGAGGAGCCTCTCCCGGGGGACTCCTCTGCACCCTGCGCACTTGCATCTCCCGTTTCCACTGGCTGCCAAAGACCCAGACCACAGCACAGTGTCTGCCTCAGAGCAGAACTTGAAAGCAGCTAATTCTAAGTGATTAGCAGTGGTGCCTGGGACGGGAAGGATTTGTGAAAAGAGGAAGAGAACACGCGCGCAAGAAAGTGTGCATCCTTTTTGGCAAACTCCTCCCTCCCCTTGCAACGGCAGAAAGGGGCAATCTGAACTCGGTACGCTAAATTTTAGAAGAGTCATAAAGTGGGAAGCCAAGACAGAACGTCAGGGTGGGCACACTCTCAGGAGGCTGGAGGAAGCATTTCCTGGGGACAGGACCCCAGTGAGCAGTCACAGCGGGAACTTCCCTCTAACTCTCCAGAGAAGCATCCCAGCAACGACCAAGGAACTCAAGCAACGGAGCTATTCATTTAAATGAACAAGTTAGTAGCCTGATCCAAAAATAGCTGTACAATTAGCCATGTACTATATAATTAAAATCCGTATATCATTAATTGATGCGGACGTTAACTTCGCTATGAATTCTTTATGTAATGAGACAGTTAAAAGATACATCTCTTCAGTTGTAATTAATCCTCCGGCAAGTCCCACCAGCACAATACTGTGCCAAAGTGAGAAGCGGGGTTCAGGCGCGTGGCGTGGAAGGTGGGGGGGGGGGGGCTGGCATGTGGAGTGGGAAGGGCAGTCAGGCTGAGGGCAGCGCGTGCCCCCCCATGCCCCTGGATGGATTCCCCTGGCCCCCATGGGGGGAGGGGAGCTCCAGGCTGGTGCTGGAACCGGGCTGCTGTGAGAAGAGGACATCCATCCTGAGCACGTGGCAGCTCTCGCAGCAGCCATGGTCCACAGGATAGTGGAAGCAAAGGATGAGGGGCGTCATACATGTGTAAGAACTGAAGACATTACTTCTGCAGCACAGCAATTAAGTGTAAATTAGAAGGACCATTTAATTACACATTTTGCTGACGTTGGCAGAAAAAAATTTTAATAGTCACCAATAAAAATGAATATGAACCAAAAACATCTATAAATTAAGCGCCTTTACACTGGGAATAATAAAGGAGTTTCGCATTTAGATGGCCGCGTGCGCGCGGCGGCGGTGCCCTGTACTTGGAGTATTTCATGGGTTTCTCTCCTCTTCCTGTTCTGAGGGGAGAAGGGCTGGTGTGAGAACAAAGTCCTGTCAGCAATCTACCCTTTAAACTGCTCAGACCTGGAAGGCACACTCACTGCTTTATTTCTTTGCTCATTTTTCTCCAAGATTGGTACATCTGAAATACCTTTCTACAGATCTATACAGCACTACCGTTCAGCAGGAGAGAGAGTTATATTTTCCCCTTGAGTTAGGACGCCTCATGACAAATGATAATGGATAAT
>NW_024870785.1:2222500-2232500 GCF_019054845.1 Dipodomys spectabilis | reverse complement strand
AAATAGCACACTTTAGTTGCAGAGTTCAAACATATTTTTTTCAAAATAAGTAACTAAGGAAAAAAGACAGATTTAACTATGCTACACAAGAAATAAAGTACCAAAGACAAAGACTATACTTTTTTTTGTTTTACCCTTTTTTTTGGCAATACGAGAGATGCACAGAATTTTTACACTTTAAGCTAATAAAATCTAATGACATTCCATTATTTATGTCAAGATGAGCAGATACTAAAATGTTTTCAAATTCTGCCATGGTCTATTTTTATTCGTGAAAAAGATTACCAGTATTGTCAAGGTGCCACAAATTTTTAAAAAAATCATGAGGATGAACCACACAATCTCTCTTAGGAGAAAACCCAACTTGCATCTTCTAAAGCTCTACTAGACTCCATTTTTAAAGGTGTCAAAACCATCTGATATAGGTACACAAAAAATTCCCTAATCCACTCAAAATAAGGTAATGTTGGTAAGAGCAGTTTCCTAAGACATCAACACCAACAAAAAAGGAATCTGTCAAGTAGAACTAAGTCCTGAGACATCTGGCCTGCTCGGAACAGTTTGGGTCTAAATTAAACACAAGTCTGCAGGACCCTCATCCTAGGGCAACAGAAGCCTTGCAGGGCAGTGTGTGTGTGGGGGGGGGGGGGGGGGGGGGGGGACAGTAACCGGAGTCAATCAGAAGGATCAGCCTACTGAAGTTACGTGCTCAGTAAGTGAAAGAAGAAAGAAAATTGTACACCATGACTAAGAATGCCCAATTACACAGAGAACTAAAACATCAGAATCTAGCGGGGAACAGTGGCTCACACTGTAATCCTAGCTGCTCAGGAAGCAGAGATCTAAGGATCGCAGTTCAAAGCCAGCTGGAGGAGGAAAATCTGGAGACTCTTTGCTGTAATTCATGACAAAAGAAACCCCCAAACACCAAAAGAAAAAAACAAAAATGGACCTGTGACATCACGGGAGCAGTATACGTGCACGCGCGTGTACACATACATACACACACAGAGCTACTGAAACGTAAAGATGTCTGGAGCATGATAAATAATAATGTGCCCACATACGACGACAAGATTAGAGGTAACAAAAACCCAAAACCTCTGCAATCTTTGTGAGTTTTCAGCAAATCTGAAATTATTTCAAAATACAAATTTTATTTAAAGGAGCAAAAGCTTTCTAGAAGGCTGGTCTGCTTAGGAGTCCCTTCAGTAGTCACTCCCCCAGAGATGACCGCATGACCTCATCACCAATTTAACCCTTTCACCGCCTCCTGTTGTATTCCAGACAGACGCTGTTCTAAGAATTGCTGGATTACAAGATGCAATTAGAATTAGCTATAGCAGGAAGAGAAAGGAAATTCCCATAGTGGGCATGCAGGCAGACCTAAACATATGCTGTGGTTGTGCTCTGAGAGAAAATGAACTAGGCAAAGAATTCAGAAATTGAGTCCAGCCTCCACTGTATTCAGGTAAGACCATAATTCATTAATTCCCATATGGAGGACCTTGAAAAATATTTCAAGAGGCTTTAGAAAGAGGTTTTAGAATGAGATCTCCACACTAGCCAGAGGATTGAAATTTTAAGTGTGTCTAGGAGTCATGGAGTTAATCTCTTCATATACTTCAAGTCACTGCCTATTGGAAAATTAAGGCTATATGAGTAGCTATGTATCAAACATCACACTAGGCAATCTACAAACCAATGTTTAGTGGGTATAACATTCAAAGTCTGGTGTTATATGGTTTAAAAGAACAAACTATGGCTCCCAAGATGTTACGCTGGGTGACAGTGCACACAGGGTCAAGCTGAGATTCTAACTCAAGTGGGAATGTGCACGCATTATCATAGATAAGGTTTAAGAACTTTCGTGTTACTTCTCAGGACTAAGCATTTAGGGCATTATAAGCAATGTCATAATTCATTCTGCAAGTGACGGAAAGAGCAAGAGTGGAATCAGATCTACAATTCTCTACTCATTCCTTGCTTTGTGTATGAAGTGTGTACCGAGGTAAAGAGAGAAGGTTGGCTTGGGCAATCCAAGTCCGACTCCTAGTTCCTGCCCTTCCAAAGGCTCCTGACCCACCCTAAGGTTTCTGTTATCATTTGTGAGCCCACAATAACATTTGTCGCAACTTTACAGAAGAGCTGTTCAAGGAGCTAAATAAAAGCAGAACAAAACATTTAGAAAATTGTTAAATGTTTTGTGTGATCTTAAATAATTTTTTAACAATTTCTCAATATTAACAGTCATAAGTAAACGTTATACACATTATCCATGAACTTTTTAAATTCAAGTCAACAAGTATTTATAGATATGGAACCAAGAGCCAAGATAAAGAAAGTGAGGGCTTGGAAGTGGCTCTGTGGCTCAGTGGTAGAGCGCTTTGTACATGCTTTGTATGCGTGAGGCCCTGGGTTCGATTCCTCAGCACCACAAAAAGCACAAAAAGGCAGAAGTGGCACTGTGGCTCAAGTGGTAGAGCGTTCGTCTTGAACTGAAGAGCGGAGGGACAGCGCCCAGGCCCAGAGTTCAAGCCCCACAACCGACAAAAAAAAAAATGTGAGGGCCACCAAAAATTATCTCTATGTTAGTTATGTAAAATGACAGAGACTGAGAAACCATGGAGGCTAGACAGCTCAATGAAGAAGGCCAAACACCCACCTGCTTACAATAATTTGCTTCAGCAAGAGTATGTCAGGTCATCTCCATCAAAATACCAATGTTCCATTTGTGCCAACAGGCATGTGAAAATGGTAGGCAGGAGGGCAAGAAGGTTTGGGCGACCCGCAGTCGGGACAGCTCTTCTCAGCTTGCACACAGTGACAACACAGAGCAACGACAGTCCCAAGACACGGGCCCCAGAGAAGCAAAGAGCACTGGCAGCAGAGTTACCTACAATCTATTAAGCATATTATACTCTGCGTTCTGACAAAGCAGAGGAAAACAGCTCATATTCTGTGTACTTTTCTCTAGAAAATGACTACTATTCATATTTTCCAAGAATCTTATTTATCAAGCTTTTCAAGCAAAATATTTACTGTAAAAAAGTTGTAAGATGAAGCAAAAAGGAAAACCTTACAAGTATCTCAGCCTTAAAATATATTAGCATTTTATCATGAATTAGGAGGAAGTAGAATTCCTAAATTCTCAAACTGTGACGCAATATTGGTTTTATTGATTCACAGTACAATTTGTGGGAGCACCCAATCATTATTTTGACAGTTTTATCATAAGGTAATAGACTTCGTTTTAGGTAATTGCAGTTCCCACATTCAATTTCAACCTTCCACAGGATTTTTTTTCCTAGATACAGCTTTTCTGTCAGTCCTAGATCACGTTACTTTCTTTTTATAGCTATACACACAAAGCATTTTAGGCGTTATACCTAATTATGTCAGCACAATAACAATTTAAAAGCTCATTACTGAGAAGTAAAGGTTAAGCACTTGTATGTTAAGACACGATTTTATAAAGACATATAGTGCTCTATGATATAAGTAAAGAAACTGCAAGCACTTAAAAGTCTGCTGGAGAGTTACAAAAGACAAGGCCTTTTCGGGGTATGATGGGAAACTGGATGAGCTTATATCAAGGCAACAGCATTTGCTAAATGTAGCACCTACTGACTAGCTTTCTAGTGACTCACAGAAACTATTCAACTGTGAAAAACAACGTAACTATTAAAATACTTAATAGCTAAGTATTTAAGTTCTGCATCACAAGACTATGTGAGTTCGCCATGGCGGTCAGGAGGGGCTCCGCTGTGGAGCCGTCACCCCTCCTGTGTGGCTTGGGGGGGGGAGTGTCGCCGGAGCCCTCAGCTCTGGCTGCCTCTGAGAGGTGGGCAACACGTTCCAACAGGCCTCTGGTCCCTCCGGTGATGAGATGACAGCCAGGCACGTCCGCCACTTGGAAGCACCTGGCAGAGTAGATGTGCCCTACAGGTGCCCAAGACTGCAATCATTGCTCACTGCGTGGCCACGACGCAACTAAAGACAAATGGAAGCACCAAAACCGAATGGAGATCTAAGGAAGACACACACCAAGTGGCAGAAACGCAACGGGGGCAAGGCAGGGGCCGTGCGTGCAAAAGCGGAAGACGTAAATACCCCAGAACAAGAAGATGAGGAGCGCAGAAGTGCTGGATGAGGCTGCGTGGAAAAGTCTCTCCACGTAATCACCACCCTCTTCATATCACGAAGGGAATGTGCTTTATGCTCCTATCTGAAACTAGTGAAAACAAATCATTTGCTCTCAACGAGTTGTAAAAAGCAAACCCATAAACAGAAAAAAGGAAATAATGACCTACAGATAGACTTTTTATGAAGCGAGAGCTGGGAATCCAAAACACGTTTAAATACTTGCTCCTAGATTTCACCCCAACTGTCTACACAAGCTTCAAAGGTTAGCACAGGAAGCAACAGAACCTTCAGGAAACGGAAATCACAATCAACGATTTAAGAACCTTCACATTTTTTTTCTTCATATGTATGTTTTTTATTGTAAAGATACTTTAGAGGGACTGCAGTCCATGAGCAAGGTAACGAGTCCATTTCCTATCGAGCATTGTTACTCCCTCCTTCATTTTTCCCCTCTACTATCCCTTTCCTCCCCACCTCTCTCCCCCTTCCCAAAGTTGTGAAGTTCATTTTCAACATAGTGTCTTGTACATCTCATTGTTACAGTGAGTCATCCTGTATCCTTATTTCAGCATTTTGTTATTTCCCTTCCCCTCCCCCCAATTAGAAAAATGTATATACAAGATGCAGGACACCAGAATCAAATACAGTGACAACAGGGGTTGCGCCATGCGGGAAGAACATACAAAGAAATAAAAAAAAAAATCACATAGTACATTATAAGTACATTAAAAAGAACAACATGAAAGATAAAATCTCCTGTGTCCCTATCTTGGGGTTCATTTCACTTAGCATCATCTTATCTGGTCATATGTACATTGCTTTTGACCTCTTCTGCTTATCCTAGACATATACTAGTTATTGCAGATAAGGGAAACCATGGGACGTATGTTTCTTTGAGTCTGGCTTACTTCACTTAATATAATTTTTTTGAAGTCTTTCTTTCCATTTCTTAACAAATGGGGCAGTGTCATTCTGTGATGGAGGCACAGAATTCACACACACACACACACACACACACACACACACACACACACACACACACACACACCATTTTCTTGATCCATTCATCTACTGAGGGGTATCTGCATTGGTTCCATATCTTAGCTATGGTAAATAATGCTGCAATAAACATAGTTGTGCTGGTAGCTTTAGTGTGGTCTTGTTTGTGATCATTCAGGTAAATGCCCAAAAGTGGGATTGCTGGATCATAGGGGAGCTCTATGTGGAGTCTTTTGAGGAACCTCCATACTGTTTTCCAAAGTGGCTGGACAAGTTTACACTCCCACCAACAATGCAGTAAGGTTTCCTTTTGGCTACATCCCCTCCAGCATCTGTTGTTATTAGATTTCTTGATTATAGCCATTCTAACTGGGGTGAGGTGGAATCTCAATGTTGTTTTGATTTGCATTTCTTTTATGGCTAGGGAGGTTGAGCATTTCTTCATGTGTCTATTGGCCATCCTTCTTTCCTCTTCAGAGAAGTCTCTCTTTAAGTCTTTAGCCCACTTATTTATACGGCAGTTGTTTCTTTGAGGGTTTGTTGTTGGGGGATTTAATTTTTTTTTGAGTTCTAAGTATATTTTAGATATGAGACCCTTGTCCATTGTATGGCTAGTGAAGATCTTCTCCCAATCTGTATGCTTTCTATTGATCTTGCTAGCTATGTCCTTTGCCATGCAGAAGCTCTGCAGTTTCATGCAATCCCATTTGTCCAATCTTTCTTTGATTTGTTGTGTTTCTGTGTCTTTAAGAAAATTTCAGCCGGTGCCAAGAGCCCTAGAGTTTCTCCTATTCCTTCCTGTAATGTTTTCAGGGTGTCTGCTTTGAGGTCTTTGATCCATTTGAAGTTGATTCTGGTGCAGGGTGATATATAAGGATCTAGCTTTAGTTTTCTACAGGTGTTTAACCAATTTTGCCAGTACCATTTACTGAAGAGGCTGTATTTCTTCCATTCTATTTTTTTAGCTCCCTTTTCGAAGATTAGGTGGCTATAGGTCTGTGGGTTCATTTCTGGATTTTCAGTTCTATTCCATTGGTCCTGAGGTCTGTTCGTGTGCCAGTACCAAGCTGTTTTGATTACTATGGCTTTGTAGTAGAGTTAGAGCCTTAAAATTTTTCGCAATTAAAAATTTCTTGCTGGGCACTGGTAGCTGATGCCTATAATCCTAGCTACTCAGGAGGCTGAGATCTGGGGATCATGGTTTGAAGGTAGCCTGGGCAAGAAAGTCCGTGAGACTCACGATTCACCACTTCAACAATGAAGACTCAATTGAAACTTCATCTGTAGAATGAAGAACCATTTCACATTCTATTTGAAGTGTCTTTGAAAGAAATTTATAAATGATTCAGAAACCTAAATTTTTCTTAAAAATATCCTATCAGATGTAGTCTGGAACCCAATTTACTAGGTTAAACTGAATTAGTTCTTTTTTCTCTTTATATGCAAAGTCACTCATTCTCACAACTCATTCTTCTCAGTACAAGATGCTCCATGTGAAAGTCTCACATCTGATGAGTGCTGGTGAGCGCTGGTGGCTCACGCCTGTAATCTCAGCTATTCAAGAGGCTGCAGACCATGGTTCAAAGCCAGCCTGGGCAGGAACGTCCACGACTCATTTCCAAGTAACTACCAAAAACCAGAAGTGGAACCATGGCTCAAGTGGTAGAGAGTGCTAGCCTTGAGCAAAAAAGTTCAGGGACAATGCTAGGCCCTGAGTTCAAGCCTGAGGAAACAGAAACAGACACACACAGACACAGACACACAGACACACACAGACACACACAGACACACACAGACACACACAGACACACAGACACACACACACACACACACACATACACAATCCTCAGATCTATCCAGGGCAGTCTTACTGCCTCACGGCCAGGAGGCAGTCTATTTCCCAGTCTTGAAGACCTTATTCCTTCCCTGGCTTCTGCTGTAACCCCTGGCTCAGATCTAAAGCTGGCTAGGGATGATGCAAGTTTATTTACTGGTCCGGCTCACCACTCCACTGCCCCACCCCCGGTGCTGCTCACAGTGTTGTCTAAGCACTGTCACACCAATCACTTACCCACCGTCAACAACACAGACAATATGCAATATCTTTACAAATAATACCAAGCAAACGAACAGGGTTTTAAAAACTGAATCTGACTGAGTAATTTCTTTAATAAAAATGTTCTCCTCCAATTGTGTTCCAAGATGATTTCTTGACTAAGGGAGGGGCAGAGCTACACGGAAGTACAAATTAAACGCAGTCCTAGCTACCTCTAAGCAAGTGATAACCATCTGTCACACCTGTCCTTTGAAGACACTGACATAAGAAAAATAAATGAAAACCCTGATCACGTGACTCAGTTATTCCCAGCCATCAAGCGACGTACCACCTGCTAATTTAAATATAAATGCCTATGTCTAGAATTTGCTATTTTCTCTTATGCAATCCCAACTGAATCTACTCAGCTTTCTCTTTCCACTATGATTACAATAAAAGCTTTTAGAGAGCCACCTAGGCTGTTTCCATTTTTTCGTTTTACTTCCTTGGTTCACACAGTACTTCTATCTTAAATTCAATGACCATAGCTTCCACTAACTCTACACACCAGAACACATCTCTCCTTTGAGATGCTTCCAGCATGTTTTTGTCTCTTATGGCAAAAAGAATCATAATTATTTCGTGTGTGCTTTAGAAATTCCTCTGCACTGAGTTCTTCCATGGGCCTCATTCCTCTTTCCAGCACTGTGTACCTAACACAGTACTCAGAAAACAGTCAGCACACAAGTAACCTGACAAATGGCAGCACCAAGAACACATGTCCCTGGATACTCCGCTGCTTGGATATTGTTGGAAAGGGACCACAGATACACACACCTCTGCACAGACTCTCATACTTCACTCTCTTAAAGCCAGACTTTCAAAGCTGGCCATACCATGTCCTTGAAAGCCTGGTGCTCTGTCAAAAGCTTTATGCCAATTGATTTACAACTGAAATCAAATTCATTTAAGAGTAAGAGCAAAACCACTAATATACTGGGGAGAATGTAATCCTCTTTCAGTGGGTGAAGATGGTGCTGGGAATTATACACCGGTAGGTAGAAGTACATTGGCCCCTTAAGTAGAGGAACTCTAGTAAAAAAAAATCATTCCTACTGCAAATGACAGTCACCTCTCTTGTTCATTGTTAGATGACCTGACTGTTAATGGTGGTCTATTCTAGAAGTACTATAAAATTTTCATGAAGTAAACAAAGCTTATAGTGAAGATTGAGGTATTTTCCTTAGCGGTTCTTCAGAAATTTTAATACTTTATATATGTACCCAGGAGCAACCAACACATTTAACATACAATTTTATCAGCATGACAGTCATCGTATTAATAATAATGTTTGCCTAAACCTACCAATGGAAACTTCATGAAAGGACTGAGTATTTAGATAATCTCCTCCTCCTCCTCCTTTTTGTCTTCCTCCTCCTCCAATAATACCAGAAATCAAGGAGATACTTGAATGCCTATATTTACTGCTGGACTATTCACAACACCTAAGACAGAGAATCAGCCTGGAGCCCCCCACAGATGGATGGAAAAAGAAAATGTGTGTATATGCATAATGGAATATTAGTCAGCCACAAAGAAATTTATCTGTTATCATTTGTAATAAAATGGATGAAACTGAAAGACATTATGTTGAGAAAAATAAGTCAGACACAGAGAGACAAGGACTGCGTGTTTTCTCTCATATGGGCATGCTAAAAATAAGGTTCTCTGAATGTGGAATGAGATTACAGGGCTGCGGCGGGAACAAAGGGAGGACAGGTACAGGTACTTAGACACAGCTAGAAATGTAAGTTCTGGTGTTCTGGCGTGTGCTCACTGTGTTGCATACCTTGGGAATACGGAGGAGGGGAGCTGGGAGGCTCCCGACACACAGCAAGGACATGGAGATGGAAATACAGCTCAACTAAAGTGATCGGCATGCACGTATTAGCACACAACATATAACATGGTAACCAAACATGCTAATAAGTGCATATGTACTACATGCTAACCAAGTCTTTTCCACATTCGTATCCATTCCACTTGGGAAAATCTTTATCAGCAGAGTTCGCTGTAGTAAGACTGGATAGAGGACGTAGGGGAGACACAGATCCCCCAAATAAATTGAAGAATCTTTTTTCTAACTATAATTTTTTTCTATTTTTAATTATTTTTATCTTATTTATCTTTTTCCCAATTTTTTTCCTTCTTCATCCTTGTTCTGTTCATTCCTAGACACACAGCCTACAGTGGTAATTAGGTTCCCTCCTTAATAGAATGCATACTTAATTCAGACTATATTTTGATTACTCAGTCCTCTATTTCTCAATCTATCTTTAATTTTACTATTACTACTTCATACAGCTTCTTAGGGTCTCGGTTTGCTTACCTGTGTACAATGTAGCCAGATAGCCAACTGACCTCCCTGGGTTAACCTGAAGCCAGAGAAACCATGGAAATGTGAAGCTATTCTCCGCTCAGCAACCTGGTGTGAAATTCCGTGAGGAAAAGAAGATGGCACAGTGTGGGCCAGCCCCACTGCGCTGTCTCACCGACCAGAATGAAGGCTCTGGAGCCAGCTCTGTGGAGCAGCAGTTCAACTGAGCTGTAGAGCTAGCCTTACTTAGTATCAATGAGAGAACAATGGCCCAGGCAATGATTCTTTCCAAAACATAGTCCCTGTGGCTGAAATCAACGTGAACCCTAGGTAATATCAATGTTAGTTTCGTTGAGGGGCTCAGCCATACAACAGTAAGAGTAGTCTGAAAAGACAGGAAAATGTTAACTGGGGGCAATAACAAAATTGCTACCATCAGTAGC